>NC_140964.1:119561105-119636105 GCF_056783735.1 Eptatretus burgeri
TTGAGTACCAGGTATCTTCTTGAGCATAAAACCTGCAGAAATTTTATCAAATGATTTTCCTTTTGTCTCTGGCACTTTGTGGTATGTAAAGAAGGAGAAGAGAAGGAGAAGACCGGTGAAGATGAAGAACACGGATGATCCCATATATTCCTGAAATGTAAAATTGGGATTATTATAATTACAGTATCATAACACGAGTACCTGTACAAGGAACTTGAATGCAGGAGGAGGCCATTAAGCCTGTCAAAGCAAGCATTATAATTGCCAACATATGGTTGTTTGCCTGTGCAAGGAAGCAGGAAGCAGGAAGCAGGAAGCAGGAAGCAGGACATAGCATTTTTAATGTCTTTGGTATGACTCAGCCGGGTTTGGAACCACCGACCTCCCAGATTCAGAGGAGACACTCCAACCATCACACCACAGAGTATGGCCAAATTATATTGCTTCAGTGGCCCTGTTGGACACTTCAATCACAGTGTTTGCTTTTAACAACACTTTTTTTGTGTTTGAATAACATTTTCATTCGTTGTTAAGTTAAGCAAAATGGACGTGCTGGGTAACATACATTTAATCTACAAGTTAAAGTGTGCATGTACCTATGGAATGTGTGTTAAGGATCGTGAATATATCATCATACAACATGAAACCCTCCGGCAAGGAAGGTAAATATCTACAGTAAATGTAGAAGCCATAACTAGAAAGATTGAATCATGATGCATCATTGCTGGGGTCACTGACTGTGCGGACACAGGTGAGATGAGACACAGCAAATATCATGGACGGACTCGTGGTCGTGGATGTAGACCCATCACGCCTGCACATTTATGCCAATATCCATTTATCCCTCTATCCCCAATGCATCCATAAAAGGTACATCTCAAATTCCAGTTTAAACCGATCTATTTTTTCTACTGTGAATAAGTTTCCAGAGAGACCATTGCACACGTTAACCATTCTCTGATTGAAAGGCCACTGCCTTAATGTCGTCCTCACTCTCCTCTTCTTCGCTATCAAGCAATGGCCCTTGGTTCTATCGCTGTCTATTTTGCTGAAAAACTCTCCCACAATTACTCTGTCTTATACCCTTCCTTATTTTAAGCATCTCTATTATATCAAATCCCCTTGTAATGTATAAAGCCCCTTCTCCTTCAGCCGCTCTTCATGGCCGAGTCGAGCTAGGTCTGGAATCAATCTCGTCACTTCATGCTGAATCCTCTCTATGGAAGATATCTCCTTCCTTAAACGTGGTGACCAAAACTGAAAACAATATTCCAGATAAGGCCTCACAAAATTCCTGTACAAGGTTAACAGTTTGTCCTTCTTTTGGATTATAAGTTATCCCCCAATGAACACAACCTAAAACCTCAATTGCTCTACTTATAGCTTCCTGGAACCGCACTGTCTGCTTCCATACCACATCCATTACCACCCCCAGATCATTCTTCTCCTGTGTCACAAGCTCCAGATGGCCCCTTGCATTATGTAGTCCCTATTTTCAGTATTCTTAGGCGTCCCCAGCGCAGAGCATCTCCTTTCCTTAAACGACATCTGCAGTACTGTATCAGTCTTTTTCCCAGTCTTTGGAAGCATCTCTGCTGTCTCCCTCACCTCCAAGTTTAGTGTCATCTGCAAATTTAGATAACCGACTCTTAACCACACTGTCCAAATCATTGATGTAAATAATGAACAATAACGGTCCTCAAACTGATCTTTGAGGTACAACACTACTTACATCCTCCCAGCTTGACATCATTACCATTCATAGCCACTCTTTGCTTCCCATCGCTAAGTCAGTTTCTAATCCAGTTAACTACTGTACCAGCAGATGTTCTCCATCCCAGTTGATCTGACCTCTTCTTCGCCATTCTGATGAGCCAATGTGATTGGCATGCAGATACATTACATGGCCAAAAGTATGTGGACACCTGCTCGTCCAGCATCTCATTCCAAAATCACGGGCATTAATATGGAGTTGGTCCCCCCCCCCCTTTGCTGCTGTAAGAGCCTCCACTCTTCTGGGAAGGCTGTCCACGAGATGTTGGAACATTGCTGCCGGGATTTGCTTCCATTCAGCCACAAGAGCATAAGTTAGGTCAGGCATTGATGTTGGGCAATTAGGTCTGGATCACAGTCGGTATTCCAATTCATCCCAAAGGAGTTTGATGGAGTTGAGGTCAGAGCTCTGTGCAGGCCAGTTAAGTTCTCCCACACTGATCTCAACAGACCATTTTTGTATGAACCTCGCTTTGTGCACGGGGTCATTGTCAAGCTGAAACAGAAAGGGCCTTCACCAAACTGTTGCCACAAAGTTGGAAGCACAGATTTGTCTAGAATGTCATTGTATTCTGTGGCATAACTTCACTGGAACTAAGGGGCCTAGGCCGAACCATGAAAACAGCCCCAGACCATTATTCCTCTTCCACCAAACTTTACAGTTGGCACTATACATTCAGGTAGGTAGCGTTCTCCTGGTATCCACCAAACCCAGATTCATCCGTTGGACTGCCAGATGGTGAAGCGTGATTTATCACCATAGAGTACACGTTTCCACTGCTCCAGAGTCCAAAGGCGGTGAGCTTCACACCACTCCAGCCGATGCTTGGCATTGCACATGGTGATCTTCGGCTTGTGTGCGGCTGCTTGGACATGGAAACCCATTTGATGAAGCTTTCGACAAACAGTGCTTATGCTGACGTTGCTTCCAGAAGCAGTTTGGAAAACGGTCGTGAGTGTTGCAACTGACAACACGATTTTTTCGTGCGATGCGCTTCAGCACTTGGCGGTCCCGTTCTGTGAGCTTGTGTGGCCTACCACTTCACGGCTGAGCTGTTGTTGCTCCTTGATGTTTCCACTTCACAATAACAGCACTTACAGTTGACCAGCACAGCTCTAGCAGAGCAGAAATTTGATGAACTGACTTGTTGGAAAGGTAGCATCCGAAGACGGTGCCACGTTGAAAGTCACTGAGCTCTTCAATATGGCCCATTCTTCTGTCAATGTTTGTCTATGGAGATTGCATGGCTGTGTGCTTGATTTTATACACCAGTCAGCAATGGGTGTGGCTGAAACAGCCGAATCCACTAATTAGAATGGGTGTCCACATACTTTTAGTCATGTCGTGTGCAATCAATCCATTGCGTTTTCTTTAAAATGTGTTTTCTAAGTAAAAGTCTTGCCTAACTGTCTGTGCAGGAGAGAAGATAGTTTTACCTTCACTTCCACATCATATAGTTAAATTTTTTTTAATCTCACTCTCATTGTATAAATTAGTTATTACCTCCACCATTGAAGGTGGACTGAGGTTATGTTTTCACCCCTAATCTGTCTTTGTTTGTTTGTTTGTTTGTCTGTCTGTGAACAAGATATCTCAACAAGTTGTGGACGGATTTGGAAGAAATTTGGTGGACAGGTTAGGTGTGTGACAAGGATGAAATAGTTAGTTTGGTGAAGATCCGGCTCTGGATCTGACTACCAGAATTAAAAATAAATGATTCTTCACCATTGAGAGATAGGACCAAAAAAAAACGATACATAGCACGATATGTCAAAAAGTTGAAGACGGATGATGACAAAACTTAGTGGAGAGGTTGGTTGTATGATGAGGAAGAACTGTTTCGATTTTGGTGAAGATCGGCATCCGAATCCGAGAAATTTTTATGTCATTCTTCACCATTGAGTGATTGGGCTAAAAATGATACATAACACGGAATCTCTAAAAGTTATCGACGGATTCGGATAAAACTTGGTGGACAGGTTGTGTGCGTGACAAGGACGAATACATTCGATTTTGGTTAAGATGTGAATCCGGATTCGGGTACGAGGGTTTTTTAATTCTTATAATTGATTCTTCACCATTGAGTGATAAGGCCAAAAACACTATATAGCACAATATCTCGAAAAGTTGTGGATGGATTATGACAAAACTTAGTGGATGAGTTAGTTCGGTGATGAGAACGAGCCAATTCGATTTTGGTTCAGGTCCGAATCCAAATCTGGCCGATCAGTGGGATACAAAACGCAAACTGTTCAGCCGGGCGCTGAACATTCGCTCTTCGCTCTACCGAGTGCTGTTCCAGTTAACATTGTAGTTGGAGCCTCTCTGAGTTTGTTCGGTAAGCAGTTCTAGGATCAACCATGGGGGAAGGCATCCCTTAAGGAGGAAGATTTCGCTTTTCCATTTCCCTGCTGACTGCAGAGAGAAAGGAGCCTCCACTAAATGGTTCTGCCAGCACCCAGTGGGTTCTGGGAAGTAACTTCCCCTACCGTTAATGGCTGTGTTTGTCTGGCGTCAAGTCCTGATGTTGTATCCTGTCTGTCTGTATGTGATTGTGTGATTTGTGTGTAACAAATATTCCACAAACCTTAGATACTGCAGAAAAAAAACAAGTGGCTTAAAACAGTTTTTAGCTCGCCTGTTCGAAGAACAGAGAGCTATAGCGATACCCCCGGCGTGAGCGTGAGTGTGAGCGTGAAAATGTTAAAGTTTTTGGTGCAAGTTATTTCCTTTCTAATGTTTTTATCTACCACACAATTTTTTACTGATTACAATATACAAATACATATATAGATTTAAAATTATTTGGATCAGACTTCACTGCAATGCTTTATAAAAAATATTATTAGACTAGTCTTTTAAACCAGAGAGTTGGTGTCAAAGCCACCCAATGCTCACCTGTTTATACATTTATCGTTTTAAAAAGATTCGTCTTATAATTAATATTTTTTATAAAGCATTGCAGTGAAGTCTGATCCAAATAATTTTAAAACAATATATGTATTTGTATATTGCAATCAGTAACAAGAGCGCAAGTGAGCACAATATACGCCCGGACAAGAAGGTATATACAGAATTGTGCTACTACATGGAAAACACCATCCTGGTTGCCATGGCAACCACTTTAGATGACGAACGTATGTCGCGACACACCATCTCCACAGTCTGTACCTATGTACCAAATATGAAACGTGAAAGTTGAAAACTTTGGGAGTGAGAGTGCGGACAGGAACGGATGGAAAACAGCATCCTGGTTGCCATGGCAACCACTTTGGAGACGAATGTATGTCACCACACACCATCTCCACATTCTGTACCTATGTAACAAATATGAAACGTGAAAGTTGAAAACTTTGGGAGTGAGAGTGCAGACAGGAACGGATGGAAAACAGCATCCTGGTTGCCATGGCAACCACTTTCGATGACGAACGTATGTCGCGACACACCGTCTCCACATTCTGTACCTATGTAACAAATATGAAACGTGAAAGTTGAAAACTTTGGGAGTTCGAGTGTGGACAGGAACGGACGGACAGACGGACAGTCAGACGGACGTACGACCGGTATCACATAATACGCCCAGATATATATATATATATATATATATATATATATATATATATATATATATATATATATATATATATATATATATATATATATATATATATATATATATATATATATATCGAGCGTATAAAAAATAGTGTGGTAGATAAAAACATTAGAAAGGAAAAAATAACTTGCACCAAAGACTTTAACATTTTCACGCTCGCACTCACGCTCACGCCGGGGCTATCGCTATAGCTCTCTGTTCTTCGAACAGGCGAGCTAAAAACGATAAATGTATAAACAGGCGAGCATTGGGTGGCTTTGACACCAACTCTCTGGTTTAAACTCTAATGATGTCATTTTCTTGGAATATTTCGAGATAAAGACAATAAAAGAGTATGGGGTCCATTTTTCTAAATGTGTTTTACACATCATTTTATGCATTATATTAGTCTGAGGAGCGAGCGGAGAGGTAGTGCATTTGCCGTTGACCTGCCTCGTGTAGGTTTGATTCGTGACCGTCTGTAATTTATCGGACTGGTGCTTTCAAAGCAGTTCCTGTGGATCTGTCTGCTGGCGTTGACTGCTGGTGGATGTTTTGTCAGAGTTGGCGAGTTATTTGGCAGCACATTGACCCAATTCCAAATGACCGCCTTGACATTGAGGGGGAAATGCTTCAGGTGTAAAGCCACATCCTACAGCAATGATGCAACCAGCAGTCAGGTGCTGCACTGAAATTGATGCATGGACTGAACACTGTTTCTAAAAGTCTTCCTAGCATATTAAAACAGTTACTACAAGCAACATTCAATTTCCTCATTGATTGATAACCAAAATTCTCCATTTAAGAGATGAAAAGGAAGCCTTTATTTCTTACCTCAAGACTTGGGAAGCACATTCCCACTATGAAGTTAAAGGTCCAGTTGGAGAAGCCAGCCAGGGCAAGTGCTGAAGGCCTTGCTCCTTGGTTGAAGAGTTCAGCGACAAGGAACCACGGGATAGGACCGGGACCAATCTCAAACAGAGCCACAAAGCCAAAGATGCCCACCATGGACACATAACCCATCCAGTGTAACTCCTGTTCAGAGAGGAAGAAAACAATATGACAACATTAAAGTTGTAAACTAAATATTCTTACAGGACAAATTCACAACCCACTTCTGCATGCCATCATTGTGCACGGTGAGTTTGGTGTAGTCCGTGCTATGTTGTTGTAGCACATCGCGTGCTATGTTGCTTGTGTCATCTCTGTTGCATGGGTTTTGATTCGACTGTACCATAGAAAGAGAGGGCCATTCATACTCACTCACAGTCTCAATCAAAAGAGGAAAATGCTCCTTCCTGATGACAGAACATACCAAAAACTGCCTCTTGATATAAACGAGACTAATGGGAAATTTTTTGCAAGAGGACGTTGTGCAGAGCACGGTACTTCCAAAATGCATAAAACAAATTTGACCTCAAAAAATAACTGTCTGATTGAATTCAGTGACCAAATATGCAAATCCTCTTCAAATTTTAAGTCAATCAGATGAAAAATGAGGATTTTAGAAATCTTACCTAAGTTGTTGACCTTTTGACCTTTTGACCTCAAAATCAATAAGCTTCTTCCTTATGACAAACTCTACCATGTGGTGAAGTTTCATGAATATATCGGTTTAAAATTGTGACCTGTCGGCTATAAACAGAGACAGACAGACAGACAGACAGACAGACAGAATAACAAAATCGACTGACCAATATACTGTACTTGAAAAATCTTTGATTTTGCAAATAGCAAGGGTGGTGGAGGGTAAGGAGATAAACATAGTTGGCTGGTGTGTAATTCCATATTTTCCAGGCCTCTCAGAAAGAATTGGCAGATTCATTTGTTTTGGATTGACCGTTTTGGAACTTGGAGTACAGAAAACGAAATTCTTACTCTCGCACATTTGCTGAATACCTCAGTGTATGTGTACAACAGCGAGAGTACGGATTGGGTAAGGTACTCCCCAATGCGTGTTGATGTAAATCTGCGTGATAATGTCACGCAGATGCCGATGTACATCAGGCTGCAGCATGATCACTTTGATGTTGTTCTCTCGACTGTTAATCCACAGTAACTATTCCAAACATTTCTAAGTGCATGTCATCGTGTGCCCTGAACCTGGATGAAGACATTCCTCTTTGAGAAACGAGCGATAAGACAGAGCTTGAAGATACAGTCAGAGTTACGTAAGACATGCAGTGTTTGACATTGCTGACTAAGATCTCTCGGTACTTTTGCTCCAACATTGGGTATCCTCCGAGTAGCATACCATTCTGATATTCCACATCATCCAAACAATTAGAGAGAGAAATGAATTAAAAAAAAATTATGCTAAATAAAAAAAAGCAATGTAGGGATGACAAACTACAGTCTAAAAAGGTCCGAAACAAGATGCGGATGATGTTGGTTTAGACTTTAGAGAGTAGCTCACAGTATATAACAATCCCTACATCACTGCGTCCTTTACACTTCATCAATTACTGCTTCAAGCTTCCACAAACACTACACTGGTTACAACAGTACTTCATCACCCTTGTGGTGCAGCCACATACCGAGACCCGACAAATTAGCAACCCGACTACAATGTTATAATATCAGTACATGAATATCAACTTCGTACAAACTGCATGCACATCTCTAATAACAGCATTCTATAATTATCTGCTTTTGTGATTGGTTCGTCTAACGTACTTTTATATAAAAAAAAAAGTAGGAAAGACAAATGAAGTTGCAAGAACTCCCTGAAGTTGTAGAGGAGCTTCTTATACTTTTATCTCAACAATAGTCTGGAGGCAGTGATGTAGGGATTGTTATGTGATGGCAATGCTGCGAGCTACTCTCTAAACCAACATCATCCCAATTTGGTTAAAAAAAACCATTGCTTTTTTTTGTTGAGCATAAATAATTTTATTAACTTGTATATATACTGATTCAACTTTAATTTTCCTCTAGAAATCAAGTAGCTAGTTCATCCACACAAGAGACACACTATGTTTGAATGTCAATAAATGCTTGTTATCCATTAACACAATTCTGATCACTAAATTCATCGATGTGATCTGTTGGTTATAATAATATCAGTGCAATCAACTCACCACAGCAAGAAGAGCCAATGCAATGATGAGGGAGCACAAACACATTCCTGCCAGCCCAATGAAAAGCAGCGTCTTGCGGCCCACGCGTTCCACCAGGAAAAGCTGTTGATGGGAAGCAATTGTTTCTAGCGAGACAATGTCCAACATGGTTTTCATCTTTTTTTTATGCAAAAATCTGCTTTGTGTGACTTGTGGGTGTTGACAATTTGGGTGGAGTGCAATAATGTGGTCTCGGAGGTTGGACTCACAGAAATGACAACGAAGACCACATTGACCAAACCAACCCCAATGGTGGCGTACACGGGCTCCTGGATGTTGGCCTTTAAAAAGATTGATGTCGAGTAGTAAAACACCTGTGAGAGATTGATGACAACTATTATTATGATTAGGAATATTAATACAGCAGACCGACTCTTATTACCTTCGCATTCTGCGAAAGGTTATGTATTGGTCGCTGTGTATTTATTTATTTATTTGTGAATATGTGTGTGTGTTTGTTTGTTATTCGCATAACTCAGAAAGTATTAAACTAAATCGCTTGAAATTTGATGGGATGATGGGTTATTATCCAAGGAACATTTGATTAGATTTTGGGAGCGATCGGGTCAAAGGTCAAGGTCAAGGTCACGGAAAGGTCAAATTCGTATTTTTACCATAGCGCGATCAATTTTGATCTAATTGGCATGCAACCGATGCCAAAATGTTCAGAATTCATTGCCCAATCTTGTGATGGGCGACATGACACAATTACGTCATTACCCTTGTTTTTAAAAGAAAATGTCCCAAATCCTGGCATTATAATCAGTACCAAAATAATATGTTTGTGGGAGATGCCAATGATTATTTATTTGTTTGTTATTCGCATAACTTAAAAAGAATTAAACCAAATTGCATGAAATTTGGTGGGATGATTGGTTATTAGCCAAGGACCATTTGATTAGATTTTGGGAGCAATCGGGTCAAAGGTCAATGTCAAGGTCATGAAAAGGTCAAAAATCGTCTTTTTACCATATCACGGTCAATTTTTATCCAATTTGCATGAAAATAATGCCAAAATGTTCAGAATTTATTGCCCAATCTTGTGATATGCAACTTGACACAATGACGTAATTGCCCTTACCCGCGGTTGTGGGTCAAAGGTCAGGGGGGTCACGACCTTGCAGATGTGCGTATTTTTATCATAACGCAGTCAATTCTTATCCGATTCGTATGTAATCAGCACCAAAATGCTCCTTGTTCTGTTCCCCACACTCTTATGCCAAGAACAAAACAGTAGCGGCGGCGAAGGTAGATGCTCTCTACGAGTGCCCGTTCTAGTTTGGTTAGTAATGTCAAAATATAATGTAGTTGAAATATTCAATGCCTGTTGCATATTGGTTGTAATATGATAAAATAAATTAACAAAAGCTGGAAGTAATGTGATGAAAGAAGAAGAAAGTTATGATGAGTTAATTACAATTGTAATATCGTACATATAATGAATAATCACATGATAATATTTGATTGTCCTGATCCCAGCATGCATCTTGAAGCATCAAAGTGTACTTAAACTTCAGAACAAGTTCCATTAAAAATAAAAAATCACCAAACAGACACCATGAACCATGTGGATGGATTGCATGTTTAGAGGGAGGATTGTAAGAGGAAATTTGGAAAGGAAAGGTATATGTGTGATGTCAATAACATGAGGGTGTTGATTGGTTGCACA
This sequence comes from Eptatretus burgeri, assembly GCF_056783735.1. NCBI lineage: Eukaryota > Metazoa > Chordata > Myxini > Myxiniformes > Myxinidae > Eptatretus > Eptatretus burgeri. The sequence continues at coordinate 119,571,263 of NC_140964.1, forward strand.
AACAGGGAAAGTGAAGCGTGGAGATGCAAATGGAAGCAAATATTCCAAGTAGAAATAACATTTTAAGAATTAATATTCTTCTGATTGGATTATTGTTCTCAGCCGTCTTGAATTATGTTTGTATCGTACAAGTGCATGATAACAAATTTGTTAGAATTTTATGAGGGAGTGACTAATTGTGGAGATGAAGGGAGTGTTCCTGATGTTGGTTTAATGGTTAGGGTGGTGGGCCTGGGATCCAAGGATCCTGAGTTCAAATCCTGCTTTCTGTTGAATTAATACCAGGTGGGGTTGACTCAGCTTGTTAACCTTCTGAGGTTGGCAAAATGAGTGTCAGCTTGCTGGAATCCTGTGTTGGAGTGGTGACCCATCCAGTATTGTGCCCAATAGCTCAGGAGACTGCTTAGGCAGCACCAACGCTCTGCACAGAGTATGGTCCAAATGGATGGATGGATGGAAGGAAGGGAGTGCAGTTGATGTAAATATAGTTGAATTACAGAAGGCATTTGACATAAAACCACCAAAAAAGTCTGTGAATTAAGTTATGGTCATGCAAAGTCTTTTTTGTTTTTTTTTCCATACAAAGTCGAGGCAAGTGGAGGAGCAAGAACATAGAATGGATCAGGATGTAACAGAGCAAAAGGAACAGTAGAAAGACAGAGGGGAAACACACTGACAGCAGGGAGGAGGGACAAAATAGAGGGAGACTTGGAGAAATAATGGATGTGGGGACTGGGAGGAATGAGGCATAGTGGAGGATGCACAGGGTGAACAAGATGGATATACAAGAAAAATCTCAGGAAGGAAAAGCTGGAAATTTGGAAGGAGGTGGGCTTGGGGTGGGGGGCTAACGGGCGTAGAAAAAATTATGGTTTTAGATTGGGAATGATTTGAGATGGTGGTGAACAGCTATCTTGAGGACTTAAGGGGAAGAATGAGATTGAAGAGAATGTTGAAGTTGGTTCCACAGGTGGGTAAAAAACGAAGAACGAATGAGTGGTGGGGAACAGTGATTCTGGATTTTGGGAGTTTCACCAGAAGGGGGTTGATGACGGATCACGTGCTCCCTGCAGAAACTTGGGGAGGGGGGACAAAGCATGGAAAGAGAAGAAGGTGCAACACCAGAAAGGAGGTGGTAGAAGACAGAGAGACCACCGACCTGATAGGAACTTCAGGATAGGAAGCAAAGATATAATTATCATCATTGTGTGATAATAAAAAAAAATGACATAATTAAAATGATGATTGCTGGAGACAAAGTTGTTGATCGAGTACCAAACGAGATTGAGAACTTGAGGATCGGAAGCAATGAATGATTGTCAATGAGATGATGTCAGACTGGGAATTTGAAAAAGTGAGGTACCTCGTGGATCAGTACTAGCACCATTGTTGTTTGTAATTAAATTCAACGTTTTGGACAGCGTGGTTTAGAATAATCTCACATTTTTCAAATGACAACAAGTTAATTGAAGGTAAGGTTGATGGCAAGGGGGATGGGGCGAGATTGCCCAACTAGGCAAAGCATGATGCATGAAAGTAACCTTATGGCGACTTATCTCCCAACCTGAGTGATGCAATTGTAAAAAAAAAAAAAACGCATTGCTAGGAATAAAATAGGGTATTAAAATTTATACAAAACACAGAAATTATCATCAAATAATTAAAATAATGCAAGATGAAGGAAGATGGGTGAATGGAGGACAGTCAGAGTATCTGATAAAGGTTAACTGTTGGTGAGTTTGGACATTATGTAAAATCTTCCAGCCCATTGTTCAGTGAAGCTAATAGTAGATAAACAAGCCTTCTTGTCTTAAAAAGCCGATCCAACATCATTAAATTGGCAATATTGGGCGATAAACAAATTTGTTTCGGTTCAATGTAAATCAATATTTTTTAACTGTCATTCCTTATAAAATCATCTTTGATCTCAATTTCCAAATTTTAAGCTTGGGTGACATCTTGCAAGATCTGTTTTTGAAATATATTCGACTTTCATTCCTTCTCTTCTGAAACATAGTATCAAGTAGAACTGCACAGGGTAGAGTGCATACCTCCACTCGGCTGAACAATTTACATTTTGCATCCCACTGATAGGCCGGATCTGGATTCAGACCTGAACCAAAAATGAATCGGCTTGTTGTCATCACCGAACGAACTCGTCCACCAAATTTCATCCAAATCCGTTCATAACTTTTTGAAAAGTCATGCTATATATCATTTTCACCATAACTCTCAATTGGTAGCTTGTACATGTTGCTGCGTTTGATCCTGCGGAGTAACTGCTGAAATCTATCCATCCGCGTTCTTCCTGACATCATCTTTGTTCTTTCACATTTCTTTCTAATTTTTCATAATTCTCTTAATTCATTCAAATTCTTGTTTTTCTTTTCTTTTATCTCTTTTACTCTTTATTCCTCTCTTTCTTGATCTGTCTGTCTCGGAGAAGTGAATTCTTGCAGAAATTTTTCTGGCTGCGCCTGGATGGGTTCGAGGATTGTGGAGTAGCGGATGAAACCCAAATCCTATCCAGGTTCCTCCTGATGTCTCAATCTTTGCTCTTTACTTCTTTGGGTTCCTTCTGATGACTCTAATGCAGTATTTGGTTTTCCGTTTCATTGTGAAGAATCACCTAAAAAAAATTTAAAATATCTTATCCAGATCCGGATCTTGATCTTCACCAAAATCTAATCAGATCGTCCTTGTCACACATCCGACCTCCACCAAGTTTTGTCCTAATCCGTCCATAACTTTTTAACATATCCTGCTCACAGCCAAACAGACAGGGGTGAAAACATAACCTCCATCCACCTACGGTGGCAGAGGTAAACAGGACACTGCAACAAAGACAGCTGAAATACTTAATGATGTTTTTAGACCAGAAACTTGTTCTATGTCATCTCAAAGCCAATGGTGGCTTTTGTTATTTTATCTAAAATAAAATAAATTGTTTCAGCACTTTGGAAAATCCAACTTATTGTTCTTCTTCTTTTTTCATCTTTAACGGCCACAATTATTCCCACGTTTTTGTGGCGTTGGCTGGGGGAACCTTGCCCAAGTCTTTCACGAACCGGCTGGCCAGGCCCGACATTCGACTTAATATTTCGGGGAGGAATTTGGAATCTGTTCATGGTGCCGGCGATAGCTTGCTCACTCTTCGCGAAGGACACCGTGGGATCTTTAACATCCACCAACTTATGCCGGCAGACGCGACGGCCGTTTAACGACCATCCGAAGGACGGCACACACATTGATGAAGCACCCTGCCTGTGAAACACTAGGATAAGAGTTTATAGTTGGGCTGAGATTGTTGGGTCTTCATTGTCCCACCCACCCCTTCTTGGGGCTTCATTGCCCAATGTGTTGGTATACAGCTATGGCTACTTTATGGAATTCTTTCAAGTGATGACAAATTCGAGTAGTCAGGGACCTTCCAACTATAAAATGCAGTAGATTCATGATTTATCCGAGTACTGAGTTGCAACCAAGTTTGAGTTAAGTTGTCTGAACAGAAAAAGAAGTAGAAGAAGTTGGAGAATTATAAACAGGCTGTTTTGGGGCCTGTCGGTTTTGTAGCTCAGCGATGCCGTGCAAGCTCAACAATGATTGTTGTTGGATGTGTCATCGTCTATAGCCAACTGGCCGGTATTACAAATGTGTATCTTGGTAGATTCTCGTGAGGATTTGTGTTGTATTAAACATATGGAATGTCTGTGCCATCCCGACATAGGAAGTCCTCTACAAATACTCCCTGACACCAAAACATACCGACTGAAGACAACTTTAACAGTTAGTAGTACTTTGTCCAACTCTAAATTATGTATAAGCTATTTGTTTTAGTCTGTGAGTGTTGCAGTGAACATTTTTTATAAACTGCTGGCGTACAACAAGGCATACCGCATTGATTCCTGAGAGTTGTTGGGAAGCGTGGATGACCAACGAGATGATGAGTGGCTGACGCAAGGAGGGCATGTGGACTAGGCGAGGAATAGAGACATGCTCTTCCTGTTGCATGGCATGCTGTTCCTCTAGCATCTCCTTTAATTCTGTTTCCACATCCACCATTCCACGCAGTTTCAGAAGAGCTGAGGAAAGTGTAACGGTTGTGTATTCAGTTGAAAGAGATGCAATTTTACCCCCTCATTTATGACTATTCCTCTAATATCTACACCAATACCAAAACCTTTGAGGTCGAACTTTTGTTCAATCATTATTCGCATGTTATTGGAATCTGTTCAGGGTGCCAGCTGATTTTATTGTTATATTTTTAGTTCCAACTTCTCCCCTCCCCTCTAAATCCTTTGCCACTTGTTGATGGCAAAATATAGAGATGTTTAACAGATTCAACTCTGAATAAACAGCACATAATATTCGTTTTGATAACAGTTTCCATTGTAGAAGTTTGCATTCGTTATAGTTTTATCATGAAGTTCTGCAAAGAGATCATACTCTTATGTTTGTTGGGTAGATGGAAGAATTTCATAGCAAAGGTAGGATTGTATAGGGTAGCATGGTCCGTGGAGAGGTGGGAGCGGTGCTGTGTTAACTAGGTAGGGTTTAAGGCCAATTTCACCCAGTATGTGATTGCCCTCATGACCTTTTCCTATGTTTTTGCATTTACAAGACCGGCGATAAAAAGGAATCACGTCCTTATAACAACAACTGAGCCGAACGTGCTAAGCATGCGAAAACCCTGCCTCCAGTAATGACAACAGGCAAAGCATGTCCCTGGGGTGGATGGTGGATGGGCGTAACATCAGAAGGTTTGGGGGAGAAGAGAGGAGTGTGAAGTACGCAATTGGAGGCAAGAAGGATCGAGCTCGCTGGCTTACCCTCGACACAACAGAAAAGGCAGCGTGAATCCTGTTGTTTGTTTGTGTGAATTTGCATGCATGATGGAGCAAGACGCTCTCCATTGACTGTTCGGCTGGGTCGTGAGATCCCGCACCTCGGAGCCTCGTGTTGTGTCGTCAGGGAAGAAGGCGGCGCCATTTTGCAGAGGATTGGCATTGGCAAGTGCGATCGTGAAAAGAAACTACACAGCGGTTTCTGAGCCATGGTGTTGAATATCACCACCCGAATTGCCTCCTCTACGTTTCCCACCCAGAGAGCGGCTTGGCGCTATTCCGGGTGCGGTTTCCCACACAGGACGATGCGGGTTCGATCATCAAGCTATGAAAGATCACTTCTGGACCCGAAGCTAAGCACCAGAATAAAGGAAGGATTTTTCTTTTGTTATATTTTTTTCCCACTTGTCCATTTTTGTGAATGTGTAGCACCTGAAATAGGAATTTAGGTTACCTCATGTTCAATTACTTCCATCATAAATATTTGATTTTATATTCATTAAACCCCTATTTATTAAGATTGCTTGTGTCTGTCTATTTGGTGTGGGTTCGAGTATCAACCCTTGTCCTCCTTCTCGGTGAACACGTCTAGTACGTGGCTTTGCCGCTCTCCCGTCTCGTGCGTGCTATAATCTCCAAGGATCACGTGTTGGCCACCAAGGTCGAGCTGTTCGGCGATCCGTCCAGGTCGGTCTTAACCCACTGGACACGACTACAGTATTTTGAAAATGATTCATTGAAAAGACAGAATTTAATTCTATGCATAGTAAAATCAAATATTTAGCATATAAGCACCAACAAAACAATCTTTCATGGGAATTTATACATTAAGACGTTACTATTAGATAACTCGAAGGGCACTCGGTGGAGCGCATACCTCCGCCACACAATGCCTGATCAAGTAGAACATATCGCGACCAATAAATTTTTGAAATATCAGGCTATATATCATTTTTGGCCGCATCTCTCAATGCTGAAGGAGCACTTTGAAAATTAAAAAATTCTCGTATCCGGATCTGGATTTGGATGCTCACCAAAATCGACTCAGTTGGTTCTTGTCACACACCCAACCTGCCCACCACGTTTTGTCCGAATCCGTCCACAACTTTTTAAGATGTTGTTATTCCTACGTTTTCGAAGAAAAGCGGGAATATTGTGATTGTCTTCGCCGTCCGTCCGTCCGTACGTCGGTCTGTCTTACCCTGTAACTCCTCCTACACCGTTGGAAATAGGAACTTGAAACTTTGGGACATAGTAGATATATGTATGGGGAAGTGCACAACACTGTCGGATTTTTGATATGACCCCTAGGGGCCGGGCCAGAGGGGGTGGGGTCATGGGGGTCGATTCACAAAAAATTAAAAATTGTCTTATAGCTTTTTTAATCAAACATATTCATGAGTTATACATTAAACAACATATTTTTTAAAACACATGATGATCAGAGGGTACTTGGGGGGTAGGGGGTGCTTCGCAGATAGGGGGTCAAAATAGCTCCTCCTACACCGTTTGATAGGAACTTGAAACTTTGGGTCATCGTAGATATATGTATGGGGAAGTGCACAACACTGTCGGATTATTGATATGACCCCTAGGGGCCGGGCCAGAGGTGGTGGGGTCATGGGGGCTGATTTTTTTTTAAGTGTATTTACCATTGTACATGGTAAATTCTTTTATAAAGAACTTACTTATGTGGCCCCCATGAGTGACAAACAGTCAGAGGTTTTACTGTATTTATCTAATTGATGATGAATAATGATAATTAATATTATACACAGTTCATTCCTATGATTAAATTGATGCACAGTTCTATATTGCTGGACATTGTTAAATTAATGTTTCATGAAATGTTGACATGCTTGCAATGACTTCTGATTTCGTAAACATAGTAAGTTTTTGGTCATAAAGCACATCAAATAGAAAAGAATAGTCAATCCATTTTGCAAGATAAAATTTCACCTAGCGTTATTGGGACAAAGCAGTGCACATGGGAATATGTGATGGTTTGCCATCGACAACGTAGTTCTAGTTATGTTTGTGTGGGTAGATGGAGGAATTTCATAGTAAATATAGGATTGTATAGCATAGCATGGTCTGTGGACAAGTAGGAGGCATCTCGATGTAAATGAAGTTAGGAAAAACGTGAGCTTAGGATTGTTACGTGTCACCACAAGGGGGTGGTGCTGTGTTAACTAGGTAGGGTTGAAGGCTAGTTTCTCCCAGTACGTGATTGCCCCGTGACCTTTTCCTACATTTTTGCATTTACAAAGCCAGCTATAAAAAGGAACTACGTTCTTCTATCAACGACGATAACAACACAGCACAACGCTTCCGAGCAGGCAAAAGCCCCGCCTTCCCGGCTTCATACAGGCAGGCCACACCCTCAAGGCTGATGATTCGTCAGTGTGACATCAGAGAGAGGGATGATCGAGTGAAGACGGTGGTTGGAAGAGATGGGGCTCTTGCTTGCTCTTCTCGGCATGACGAGAAGCTGCCCGATTCTCATTGTTGTGCCAGTGCAAATTTGTTCACGTGCTGAAATAAGACACACATTATTGTCTGATATGCTGGGTCATGAAGTTGGTATGCTTTGAGAAGGAGAGGAGAAGAAGAGCACGTCTCTTGGCCTTATATTGGAGCCTCAGCAATTGTCTTGTTGTATGATCAAGGAGAAAGGCGGTGCCATTTGGTGTGTGTGGACCTGTAACTTAGAGGGAGCAGTGTGGCAATCTCGATTGTGAGAATAAACTGTACAGTGGTTTGTGACCCCTGGTGTTGAAGACCATCTGCGCGACTTACGTCATATACGTGACCACAGAGAGCGACTTCGCGCCATTTTGCATGCGTATAACCCACGTAGTGGCTACTTGCTTTGATGATTGTGAGGCTCCAAAGGTCATCTCTGGACACAAAACTGAGTACCGGCATAAAAGGGGGAATTTCTTTTATTTTTTATCTTTCCCCTTCTCTGTTTTTGTGTCTGAGTGGAGACGTCTCACATTAGGAATTATTTTAACTCACTTTTCATCTCCTCACACTTTGATATATTTTTGTGATCACTCATTGAGTTATTTTCATGATAAATCTTTGATTTATGTGAATTAAACCATCATTTGTTGAATTTACTTGGTTTGTCTATTCATTGTGGGATCGAGAATAAACCCGTGTGCTTCCATCTGGTGCGCGCCCTCGCTGCTCTCCATCCCACGTGTGCCATAATCTCCAAGGATCTCGGCTGTTTGCCTCTGAGTTAAAACCATTAGGCAATCCATCCAGGTCGGTGTTAACCCTGCTGGACACAACAATATTGTGATACATATCGTTTTGGCCCTATCTCAATGGTGAGGAATTAATAAGTTATCGTATCTGGATCTTCACCAAAATCTAATCAGTTCGTCCTTGTCACACACCCAAATTGTCCACAAAATTTCATCCGAATCCGTACACAACTTTTTTTAAATATCCTGTACACAAACAAACAGAGAGACAGACAGGGGTGAAAACATAACCTCCTTCAACCTTTGGTGGCGGATGTAATCAAGTTGCTTCCATGTTCAGTGGGGAAAACATTAGGTACTAAAAACATCATGTTGGCAGAATTTCATTTAAATGTTATAAAACCTTTGAAACTCACTTATTTCGTAAAAACATTTTCCAAACACATTTCAGTGTGATAATACTCCTTAGAGGTTTCTTCACTTTATTGGAAGAAGTACTGTTGTGTAATACTGTAAAGGGTGGTAATTTCAATATGTTTAGGTAATACAGTAAATAATACACATTTCAAAATTCTCCTTCTTTCCCTCAACCTCCCTCTTACTCCATTATCTTTTCACTTCAGTCTCTCACTTCTTCAGGAAGTCTTCACCCTTTCTCTCTCCTTCAATAGACCCTCGTTAATTAAACATATGCGCCCTCAAGCATGCTTTCAGTAAGCATCGTTCACCATTTTGTTGATATATATATATATATATATATATATATATATATATATATATATATATATATATGTATATGATCAGGACATATAACTCATAAATATGATAGCGGACAAACTATATACTCAAGTTATGCCAACAGTCACAGCAGCAATAGGTTTGTTTTTTTGGTTTGAAAACCCACAAACCCAGTTTGTTTGTATTAATTGAAAGTTGACAATAATTGAAAAGTGATTTTAAAAAATTATAAAAAAGGAGAATCCAGAAAAAAAGTGAAAAGTGAAAGAAGATAAAGCACTTAACTTATGTGAACAGCAAATTACTAAACTTGGATAACTAGAAAGAACGAGACATAGTGGAGTGCATTCCTCCGCTCAGCTAAACAGTTTACGGTTTGTATCCCACTGATAGGTCGGATCTGGATCCAGACCTGAAACCAAAATCGAATAGGCTTGTTCTCGTCGCCGAACCAAATCATTCACCAAGTTTTGTCATCACTCATCCACAACGTTTCGAGAGATCGTGCTATACAAAGTTTTTGGCCCTGATCAGTCAATGGTGAAAAATCACTTTAAAAATTCTCTGATCCGAATCCAGATCTGCAACAAAAGCTAATAATTTCGTCCTTGTCACATTCCCACCACTCCACCTAATTGAAAGGACAGTAAGTTGTGTGTGTGTGTGTGTGTGTGTGTGTGTGTGTGTGTGTGTGTGTGTGTGTGTGTGTGTGGACATGTGTGTGTGTACGTGTGTGTGTACGTGTGCGTGTGTGTGTACGTGTACGTGTACGTGTGCGTGTGTGTGTGTGTACGTGTGTGTGCGTGTCTGTGTGTGTGTGTGTGTGTGTGTGTGTGTGTGTGTGTGTGTGTGTGTGTGTGTGTGTGTGTGTGTGTGTGTGTGTGTGTGTGTGTGTGTGTGTGTGTGTGTGTGTGTGTTATAACTTAGTCTTTTCGAGGGACAACCATTATTCGAAAAATGATGTACGGAGAGTTTGACGTGATCATTTCTTGTGACCATCCCTAACTTGTTCACATGTTTATTGGAGCAACATCTCTGCATCCTTTTACATTTTTAGTCCCCTCCTGGTTTCACCAGAGGGGACGAGACGTTTGCTGTCCATCCGTCCCACCTGTGGCTTTTAGATGCTCGTGGAGGATCTCTAAGTCTTACTCACGTTGTTGTTCTTCATCTTCTTCTTGTGGACTTTTTTGTTTCACAGCCTACAGTTTTCATCGAAACTTCCTGAAACTTGGCATATATATGTAAAAATACCCTGTGCAGAAAGTAACCATCTCCGATTTTGAAAATTCCTCCTAGAAAAAAAGTTATGACGTCAAAATATCTCCGCTAATGGGAATCGTCTAAAAATTATCTCCGAAACTAGGCAAGATTTTTGAATTCTGTTAGCGGGAATCGAACAGGGCATTAACAAAGATTAATTACCGCACATATGATACATCACTATGACGTCATATCAATTTTTATGACGTCATTCCTATTTTTTGACATTTTTTGTTTCACAACCCAGAGTTTTCATCGGATCTTCGTGAGACTTGCCATGCATATGCAGAAAGCCCACGCGCAGACAGTAACCATCTCCGATTTTGGAAATTCTTCCTAGTAAAAAAGTTGACGTCATAATATCGCCGCTAATGGAAATTGCCTATACCATTATCTCCGAAACTAGGCAAGCTGTTTGAATTTTGTTTGCGGGAATCAAGCCGGGCATTAGCACAGATTAATTTATCGCAAAACTGATACATCGCAATGACGTCATATTCGTATTTATGACGTCATCATTAAGAGGACGAGGATCTTAGCTCATTTGAGCTTGTTCAGACACTTTTTCCCCATACCCTTTAACATGTTCCACTGAAACTTGGTACGTGCTTTTATTATGATAAATTACAGAACAAGTTCGAGTTTCAGGAAGTTTTGTCACATTTTCACAGAGTTTTATCCTTTATAGACAGAAAATATCACATATCATTTACTGTATATACTCGTATATAAACAAGCTGAATACCATGAATGACCGCGACGTTGAATGAAAGCTGATTACCAAATGATGTTGATAATACATACACCGCTGATTACCAAACATAAAAGATGGCAACTATGTGCGACCCCCCCCCCCACCCCTTGTTTGTCATGACGTCGATTTCTTCCATAAAATTAATGTGGATACAAATTACTGTCAGCTTGACTACACAATGTAAGGTGACATTGCAGAGAAAACAATTATTTGAAAACCCCTCCTATTGACAAGAGTCAAACATCGGGGTAATAAATGCACACCCTCGTGAGGGTGTGATGAAAAGTAATGGCTCCGATGATTTTTCTCCAAAAAGGTAAAATTATTCAAATAAAACAAAGTGCAGTTTGCATATTACTTCTTACAGCCACTGGGTGCAAAGTTCATGATTCTGACCCGAGGTTTCAGGGCTGCATCAGTCAAAATGGCAGATGATGTTGTTATGGCAACGCATAAAAGGATTCCATCCGTCCATCCATTGGGACCATACTCTGTGCAGAGTGTAGGTGCTGCCTAAGCAGTCTCCTTGGCTAGTGGGTACAATCCTGGATGGGTCACCACTCCGCCACAGTATTCCAGCAAGCTGGCACTCATTTTGCCAACCTCGGAAGGATGACGGGCAGAGTCAACCCCACCTGGTATTAATTAAACATCCGAGTGGGATTTGAACTCAGGATCCTAGGATCCCAAGCCCACCACCCGAAACCATTAAGCAAACACCAGGCACTTATAAGGATTGTGGTGTCATTCCTTCCTTCCTTGTTTATTTTTGGGGGATTTCATCCTGACATTATTTTTTCATTTATTTTAAACGTTTCTTTTTTCTGACTTGTTACTGAAGTAGGATTATGGGTTAACTTAATTACCCAAGCTTGAAATTGCAGTCTGGTAATTTCAATTTCAATTCCTGCTGCTGCTGCTGCTGGGAAGGCAACAACAAACCTCTGTAAGATTATTTTGGCAGCTTTGGCAAGATTTCCTGAAAGAAAAAAGGTTAAAATTGGATGGACAGATTAATTTAAATAATAAGTCCCATTCCTTGTACATATTCCACTCCAAGAATAATTCGTTAACCCGATTATGTATACCTTTGTTTGCTTCATTCTTCTTGCCGAGGTTGATGAGAAGGAACCGAGGGCTGTACATACAGAAATACATGAGAAAAACTTGAAGAAGAGATGGAAATGCAGTGAAACCAAGGAGCAGTGGCCACATTTTTTCACTCCCCATCAACCATTCGAGGCCCAGAATCTAATAACAGGGGTAGAACGAAAAAAAAAAAACAATAAAAAGGCAGGTATGTTTGTTACCTGACATAAATATTGACATATAATCCTGCCAATGTAAACAAGGGTGGGTGATTGCAATCTTCATGTGATCCACCTGTTAAGTAGATGAAATCGTTTCCATGACTACAAATGTTATCAAATTGGCTGAAAAGCTAATTATATTCCAAAAAAGCCTTTTTTCATTGTGAAACAATTCAAAGGACAGTCTGAAGCCAACACATTTATCAACTGAATGTGTAAGGTGTTTCATATGTGAAGTGGAATTTCATTTCAAGACTGTAACATTCATGTTAGTAGGGTAAGAATACTGATTCTGGCTCACTTTTCCCCATGTAAATTAATGGGGGATTTTCAGCGATGAATTTTTTCTTTTTTTTCCCTAAAAAATAAATCCCCTTTTTAGCCCAAGGTATATTTATTTGTCTCCCCTTTTAACCTAGGGGCTCTCTATTCAAATAACCTATGCAACAAGATAAAGATTTGTTCAAGTAGTAAAGTCATAATGTGATTTGTTAAAGGTAATTCTAAAGAAATATCTGAAACGTCGAAGCCTCGGGACACTCTTTATCAAATAACCGATGCATATTGTTTAGCTCACTCATTGAACCTATAAACATTTGTTCATTCTCAAATTCCTTCAATAGTTTAATTTTCTTTGCACAATAATCCCCATCTAAAATATTTAAAAGCAAAACATTTGAATCTTTATATTTTTTAAGATACCCCTTTTGTGCCATTACGAAATGATAAACTTCTCTTAATGATCTCATCTGGCCACCTCCTGAGTTGCAAATCATTTTTGTGCATAAATCACGCCATAAAAAAGTTTTGTTTCAAATGTTTTCAGTTCGTGCCATGAAAATGAGGAAGTGTTTTTTTTGACACGGTCGGACTGTGAAAATGAGGAAGTGTTTTTGGACAGTCATGCTGTGAAAAAATAGGAACTATTCTGTGAGACAAGGCCTCGTGTTTATATTTTATCTTAGAACACTAACAGGCTTTTAAACATAAGTTTAATCAAAATCATTATAGGGCATTTTAAGTATGTTTTAAAAATGATTCATACAATTTGAGAATATATCGCCCAGTTATTTTCCAAGCTGTCTCGCTCGAAGCGTCATTTCCTGTAGCCACACCCGATGATTAAGCAATCTCCTCATCGTTGCCTTATAAGTGATTCGCCAGACAAAGTTTCTGCCAGACGGGATTTTCATTTTTACAACTGAGACATGAGCGATCTTTCTTCCGCGAACAAAACAGCTCAACACAAAGTTGGTAAGCTTGTGTATGGGTTCCTCTTTGAACGATGAAGCAATTGATTATAAATTAAATCGTGATAATTCTGATATATTTTTTTTTTCTTGGCAGGTCCTTGGAAGAAGAGCAGTTTACATATCACGACGAGGTGCATGAAATTAATGCTCTTATTGAAGAGGTCAATCATCTTAGAAGAGAATTGAAAAACATTTTTAAAGACTGACACGACGTCTTATCACGGCCTCTGATCTTTTTGTCATCTTGTACCAATGGTAAAAAAAAACTGAGACATGGACTCACTCTCTTCCGATGAAGATAACAGCTCACTACAAAGTTGGTAAGTTTGTGTATGGTTTCCTCTTTGAACGATGAAGCAATTGATTATAAATTAAATCGTGATAATGCGAAAATATATATTTTTTCCTGGCAGGTCCTTGGAAGAAGTGGAGTTTACATATCACGATGAGGTGCATCAAATGAATGCTCTTATTGAAGAGGTCAATGATTTTAGAAGAGAATTGAAAAACATTTATAATGACTGGTACGAAGTCTTATCACGGCCTCTGATCTCGAATGAATTAAACCAATGATGAGACACGTGTGTGTGTGTGTGTGTGTGTGTGTGTGTGTGTGTGTGTGTGTGTGTGTGTGTGTGTGTGTGTGTGTGTGTGTGTGTGTGTGTGTGTGTGTGTGTGTGTGTGTGTGTGTGTGTGTGTGTGTGCGTGCGTGCGTGCGTGCGTGTGTCTCTTTCCCTGTCTGTTTGTCTCTCTCTATCTCTCCCTGTCTGTCTCTTTGTATCTCTCTCTGTCTGTCTTTCTACCTACCTCTCTCTGTCTGTTTCTCCATCTATACCCTTGACTCATTATTTTTTTTTTCAGCTCGATCACACAACATAAGCTGTTGAAGCAATCTGGTACAACACATGATTTTCTGGAGGTAAATGTTTCTGAATTATTATTTAGTTATTTGTTTATTTATTCTTTTATTAATATCACTCTCTCTTTGGAATGACGCCTTATGTTGGTTGTATCATTAGTTTGGACGCGGTTTTACCAGTACACTGGAATTCATTTTATTGGCCTAAGAAGGATGACAGGCTGAGTCGGCCTCCTGGTGTGTTAATTCAGTGGTCAACGAGGCTTGAACTTAAAACCAACACCAGGCTTACTCATATTACCATGTAATTATCTTTATCCACTTTTTGATTCAAAACAGAATATGGTGTCTGAGTTTCGAAATCACAAGACATCTGAAGAAGATTGCTGGGAAAGATTATACATTCTCGCAAATGAATATTTAATATTTTCAATTTTGATTAATTATATTTGTTTTGTTTACAATTACTTGATTTTAATTTCAAAAAAAGAATCAAGACATGAAGGAGAGAGAGGGAGGGGGGAGGGGAGGGGGTAGGTGCGCTCCCCCAACGACCCATCACCCCCTCATCCAACCCCTCCCCTCCCCGTGTGTGTGTGGGGAAGGGTGGGGGTGGGATGAAGGAGGTGGTGGGTCAAAGGTGGGGGCGCACAGGGGGGATGAGGGGTGGGGCTTGTGTGGGAGGGGCTTGTGTGGGTGGGGTTTATGTGGGCGGGGCTTCGGTGGGGCTTGTGTGGGCGGGGCGTGTGTGGGCGGGGCTTGTGGGAGGGCGTTTATGTGGGTGGGGCTTGTGTGGGCGGGGCTTCGGTGGGGTTTATGTGGGTGGGCTTCGGTGGGGTTTGTGTGGGCAGGGTTTATGTGGGTGGAGCTTGTGTGGGAGGGGTTTATGTGGGCAGAGTTTATGTGGGCAGGGTTTATGTGGGTGGGGCTTGTGTGGGCAGGGTTTATGTGGGAGGGGTGAATGCGGTTGAGGGTGATGTGGATGAGGTTTGTGTGGATAAATGGATGGGTGGAGAGATGGGTGGATGGGTGGATGGGTGGAGCTTGTGTGGATGGGTGGATAATTTTTTAATTAAATAAACATGTTGTGTGTGGGGAACTAATTAACTAATCACTAATTATGTGAATATGATGAATATGGGTGGAGCTTGTGTGGGGTTTGTGTGTGTGGAGCTTGTGTGGGGTTTGTGTGTGTGGAGCTTGTGTGGGGTGGGGTTTTTGTGTGGAGCTTGTGGGGGGTTTGTGTGTGGTGGGGTTTGTGTGGGGTTTGTGTGGAGCTTGTGTGGGGTGGGGTTTATGTGGGTGGGTTTTGTGTGGGCGGAGTCAAAAAGGGGCGGAGTCAAAAAATTTCAATTTATCTTTGTCTTTTGTAATTCCTGTGAATAAAATGAACCTAAAATCTCTTCCCCTTCCAAATCATATATCTTATAAGTCCAAGGAACCGTATCTATTACATCAACAATTTTAAAAAGTTCGTTCGTCCATCGTTTAGTATAACCCTTTTCAAAATGAGATTTCCACCTATATATTCTTACGATATCACCAACTTTGAACTTAGGTTTTCTGACATTAATCTCTTTTTCATATTTTAATTTTGTAAATGTTTCTGATGGTTTCATAT
Organism: Eptatretus burgeri; assembly: GCF_056783735.1. NCBI lineage: Eukaryota > Metazoa > Chordata > Myxini > Myxiniformes > Myxinidae > Eptatretus > Eptatretus burgeri. The sequence continues at coordinate 119,587,123 of NC_140964.1, forward strand.
TTGTTGACGTGTGAACCGTGTCATTATACTTATCCACAATATCCTGAATAAAAGGTGACCCTTGTTGTGAACCGAGTTGTGTGAATTTTTTATATAGTCTCTCTTTTAAGGTACGATTAAAACGTTCAGCAACAACTGCCTTCCCTTCATTAAAGGTACTGTATAATGTAATACTGTTATTTTTTAGAAAATTCATAAATGTCTTGTTATAAAACTCTCTACCCTCATCAGTCCACAATTTTTTAGGTTTTCTCTTACTTTTATTAAATATCTGTTGAAAGGCTAACATAAGAGTATTACCTGTTTTGTTTTTTAATGGTACAACCCATGCGTATCTACTCCTCAAATCAATAACGGTTAAAGCATACTTGTACCCCTTATCATTATTGAGTTCAATCAAATCAGCAGACCAGATATAATCTACTTCCTTGGAATAAACTTTCCTTCTCTGAAACTTTGTGAATATTGTTTTATGTAATTCATCAGCTAATTGCTCTTCAATCTTAATGACATCATTAGAGCTTACAAGTTTTTTGAATTTCCAAGTCCAAGTTTCAATTTAGCACTGATCATCTTCTTCACGATGAACCTATCAACTTTTTCTCTCAAGGTTGGATTTTGTATCAGAGACAAATTATACAACATTCCTCTATTGGCTTCATGCTTTTCTTCCAAAGTTGTGGTATTCCCATAATCAATATCGTGTCTCATGCACACTTCATCAACTCTATTGATGGGCTCACTCCAGGAATTAGGATTGTCTGCCTCATCTAATCTTTTATCCAAGTTTGTGCCTGGACCACAGAAAGAATACCCTGGTAGATGTAATTCCCCTGGTATTCCAGTAGTTGTAAATTTACTTCCTGATAAAAACTTTTGTATATCTCCTCCTAGTTTGTGTTTGGAGATAAATTGATTTTTTTTTGAACCACACACCGAACATATACCTTTTTGTATAACCCTGTTATTTTTACTTTTAATATATGAAATATTTTTAGTATTAGTTTTCTTTTTACATTTGAGACAATAACTCATTTATTTATGTGAAAAATTCCTGCAGAGTGCAAAAACCTTTTTAGTTTCCAACATGCACATTTGAATCTTAATTTTTAAAACATAAAGAATCCTTAAAATGCCTTCACTCTCTCCTCCATTTATTTAAGAAAAAAAAAATGAAAAACTTGAATTAAAATCCATATCTTGTCGATGTCAATAGTCTTGTCGAAAGTATTGCAAATAGACTTGTCAATTCTTTGTTTTCCTCCTCGGTGGGTTGAGTTATTTTCTTTAATACCCCTAATCTTTTTTTAATCTCACTGGTTTCCATATTTTGATATTTATTCATTCTCTCTCTTTCCTCCCTCTCCTCCCTCTCTCTCTCCTCTCTTTTCTCTCTCTCTCTCTCTCTCTCTCTCTCTCTCTCTCTCTCTCTCTCTCTCTCTCTCTCTCTCTCTCTCTCTCTTCTCTCTCTTCTCTCTCTTCTCTCTCTTCTCTCTCTTCTCTCTCTTCTCTCTCTTCTCTCTCTTCTCTCTCTTCTCTCTCTTCTCTCTCTTCTCTCTCTTCTCTCTCTTCTCTCTCTTCTCTCTCTTCTCTCTCTTCTCTCTCTTCTCCCTTTCGTCCCTCTCTCTCTCTCTTCTCCCTTTTCTCCCTCTCTCTCTCTCTTCTCCCTTTTCTCCCTCTCTCTCTTCTCTCTATTCTCCCTCTCCTCCTTCTCTCTCTTCTCCTTTTCCTCCTCTTCCCTCTCTTCTTCAACTCCTTCCTCATCCCTTATTATCCTTGAATCGCTTACACCCCATAGAATATATATCATACATATATTCATCAGGATTTCTTGTTATTCCTGTATCCAAAATATTTTTTTTTACAACAGGAAACCAATAAAATTTCTTTTGAATTTCTAAAAGAGCCTTACCTTTTCTTAACTTTATAATTTTTTCATTATTTAACATTCTAATTAAATCTAAAGTTGTTGGTTTATCAACATCAGCATAATGCCAACTTTTATTGAAAATACCTCATTCTTATGTTGTAGAACATATTTATTAAAATACCGAATACCCTTTTCTTGAAGGTATGCTTGGACACAGAAATGATAATTTTCTTGAAGCCTTCTTGCTGCCATTTATGTATTAGAAATATATGTTAGAATAATATTATGGCACGAAACACCTCCCCATCTTCCCATAGTTAAATCATTTTGTATTTCCTTACTTATTATATATAATCCTGTTTTTTCTGTTTTCATGATATAAACAAGGGCAAAACCATTATTATATTTACCCTTATTAAATTCTTTTATTTGTTGTTTAGTAATCGTGGCCCCACAAAACTCATTCTCAATACCAAGTGGATAATATTCTTCCTTACGAGACTGATTTAATTGTTCCAGGTCTTCGACGTAAATTTTAAATGACCAATTATACCCTAAATCATTCATATCATACCCCCATTGTTCTATTCTCATACAAACGATACGCCCTTCTTTATAAAAAATTATTTTAATTCGAACTGTGAATTCTGTATGACCTGGAGAAAATATCAACACTTCTGTATCTTTGAAATACACGGCCGTTTTATTTAAAGATATATATTGTGATAAATCGCTTAATCTCACCAAGTCATTCGCGTCAGTCGGGCTTGGATAATTTTTTTAATTTATAAGCAGTTTTTCATGTTAATATTTTTGGTTATATTTTATTTATGTCGTTCAGCCTGTGCCTTTGTGTTATAATTTGATAAATCAATATCCAGTTCTTGAGATACACCAAAGATAGAACCATCTTTACCAACATAAGTCATTTATATTAGATTAAAAATAATATCATAAAAATTTTTATTTTTGTTGAGTTGAAATAACACATGTAGACATAATTGACCACAACACTTGGAATTTAATTCTTGAACTTGAAATGTTTGATAAACACCATTCTGTAAGAATTTTATGACTTCAACAGGTGGTGGAAGACCAAAACTATCAAAATAATATTTGTCTTGACTATTAAAAATACAAACCCAATGAGAACCGTTCCCATTATTATCTTCTAAGTTCATAATAATATTCTTTGTATGTTTCGGCACATTTGTTAATTCATCTCTCATACAAATAACCACATTATGAATTTTTAATTTCTTACAATATTTGACAAGTTGTAAATTTGATGTTGTATTCTTTCCAAATTCTTTAAACCACTCATCAATGCTCATTTATTTATTAGAAAGATATAATCCATTACCTCTTTTCGTTAATTTTACACCTGCTTGTGCTATAGAAGAAAGCATATCTCCAACTAACAATCTCGCTTTATCAGGCAGACCTTCAAGTTTTTCAGCAAAATCTACAATTACACCACTTCCACTAATTTGTTTCTCCAACTCTTTGTTATGTCTTTCCAATTCTTTTTGAGCCTGGAGTTGAGCCTTCCTTTCGTTGGCAGTTTTCACCGCTGTTGAAATACCACCCGTCAATGCTCCAACCGCACTTAAACCAGCAAATAAAGGAATTAGAAATGGGAGAAATCCTCCACTCGTCTCTCTTATTGAATATTTTTTCAACATTGGTTTTGTCATTTTAATTTTAAGTGAGCCAGTGTCATTCAAGATTTTAACCTGTTCTCTTGTGAGCAAAACATCAATTCTTACTGCTCCTTTTCTCTGAATTGTATTAACGTTAATCGTACAAGGCTTTTGATTTTGAACACAAGATGATAGTTTATGAAGATTGATTTGATTAACATATACCCCAGTTGGTACTTTGCCACTCATTTATTTAACAAAAAATTATGTGAGACTAATCATCACACCATTATCTGTATTAATCTGTAATTCTGTTTCTTCCAAAAGCAAACAATATGAGTAGGGTAAGAATACTGATTCTGGCTCACTTTTCCCCATGTAAATGAATGGGGGATTTTCAGCGATTCCCTTTTTTTTCCCTAAAAATAAACCCCCTTTTTATCCCAAGGTATATTTATTTGTCTCCCCTTTTAACTTGGAGGTTGAACCTCATTGAATTGAACACCTGGGGGTTGAACAGCTCACTCATTGAACCTATAAAGATTTGTTCATTCTCAAATTCCTTCAATAGTTTAATTTTCTTTGCACAATAATCCCCATCTAAAATATTGACAAACAAAACATTTGAATCTTTAGATTTTTTAAGATACTCCTTTTGTGCCATTACGAAATGATAAACTTCTCTTAATGCTCTTGTTTGACCACCTCCTGAGCCACAGGTTATTTTTTTGTTAAGCCCCGCCCACTTTTCTTTAAGCCCCGCCCACTTCTGCTAAGCCCCGCCCACTTTCCGCAAGGTTTTTTCTAAGCCACGCCCACTTTTCCTAAGCCCCGCCCACTTTTGCTAAGCTCCACCCACTTTTCGTGAGGTATTTTTTCTAAGCCACGCCCACTTTTTCTAAGCCCCGCCCACTTTTGTTAAGCTCCACCCACTTTTCGTGAGGTATTTTTTCTAAGCCACGCCCACTTTTTCTAAGCCCCGCCCACTTTTTCTCAGCCCCACCCACTTTTGCTAAGCTCCGCCCACTTTTCATAAGATATTTTTTCTAAGCCACGCCCACTTGTCCTAAGCCCCGCCTACTTTTGCTTAGCCCCGCCCACTCTTACATCATTTCCAGTTCATCTCTGACTCACAAAGAAATCACTAGAAAATTACAGGATGTTATGGTTTTGAAAAATTTCCCAATGAAAGCTTGCCTAGGCTTGCCCAGGGAATTTCCAAAGGAAACCACACCCACCAGTCTTTCTCTATAAAAGCTTCAAACCCAGGCTCCATTTTAAACATTTGTTTTTGCTGGCAATGGTGTGCTGTGTGCTTGCCTGGAACTCTCTGTCTTGTATGGAACTAAACCTTCAAGTTGATGAACTGGATTCAAACCTCTTATCTGTTGAGGTAAGATTTTTATTTTCCTATTTTTAAACTTTGATTGAAGCATACTCATTTAATAATTAAATAACTTAATTAATACATTATTATTTTCTCTCACAGGAAATTGTATCTGAAATACAAAATGAAAATACTGCTTTTGCTACAACTTGGGGGGAAATTGTTGGCTTGGTTGAAGACCTTATGAGCGACCAAGACCTTGAGTGGGATGACTTTGGGGTTCCTTGGAACTCTCTGACTTGTATGGAACTAAACCTTCAAGTTGATGAACTGGATTCAAACCAATTATCCATTGAGGTAAGATTTTTATTTTCCTATTTTCAAACTTTGATTGAAGCATACTCATTTAATAATTAAATAACTTAATTAATACATTATTATTTTCTCTCACAGGAAATTGTATCTGAAATACAAAATGAAAATACTGCTTTTGCTACAACTTGGAGCGAAATTGTTGACTTGGTTGAAGACCTTGTGAGCGACCAAGACCTACAGAACGAGCAAGACCTTGAGTGGGATGACTTTGGTGTTCCTTGGAACTCTCTGTCTTGTATGGAACTAAACCTTCAAGTTGATGAACTGGATTCAAACCTCTTATCTGTTGAGGTAAGATTTTTATTTTCCTATTTTCAAACTTTGATTGAAGCATACTCATTTAATAATTAAATAACTTAATTAATACATTATTATTTTCTCTCACAGGAAATTGTGTCTGAAATACGAAATGAAAATACTGCTTTTGCCACAACTTGGGGCGAAATTGTTGGCTTGGTTGAAGACCTTATGAGCGACCAAGACCCACAGAACGAGTTCGTCCTTGATGACCCAACCAAAGAGTTATACCTTGGAGACCAGCAAAATCCTGAAAAAGAGTTTTACAGCAATAGTACTCATTGTGAGTTATCAAGACAATACCCACTGAACAAGTTATACGTTGATGAGCCAGAATACGTTTTACCTTGGAGACTCACAAATTTTGAAAAAATCAGTAAATGAGTTCTGCCTTGATGGTTTAAATAACTACCTTGGAGACTCAGGAAAAGGGTTCTGCCAAGATGGTTCTAAATATGGGAACTACCTTGGAGACTCACAAATTTTGAAAAAATCAGTAAATGAGTTCTGCCTTGATGGTTTAAATAACTACCTTGGAGACTTGGAAAGTTGGGTTTATTTTGAAGACTTGAAATGCTACCACTCTTTGGGATTTAAACCTATCAAGAAAGTTCTTACTCCCTCTTTCTATGTTATCAAACCTGAAAGCCTTAAAAGACAGAATTGGAAGAAGAGAAAAAAAAAAAAAACGTAAAATATATATATATATATATATATATATATATATATATATATATATATATATATATATATATATATATATATATATATATATATATATATATATATGGAAATCTCATTTTGAAAAAGACATTGTGTTGGGTGAGGATTGAGTTGGGGTTGAGATTTTGAATGTGAGGGTTGGGGTTGAGATTTTGAATGTGAGGGTTGGGACACACACACACACACATACACATCAACAAACAAAAGTTAAGCCTTGACTATTCAGTTGAGGATTCTGTGTTTGGGGTTCACAGATCTAAGAACGTCCACCCCTTGACACACATTATATACTGTTATACACCTCGGACTTGGCCCTCGAGTGTCCACAACGGTGTATAGTAGGAGGGAGTGAAGCGCCAACCTATTGCTCCCATTGCGCACACACACACACACACACAAACAAAAGTTAAACCTTGACTATTCAGTTGAGGATTCTGTGTTTGGGGTTCACAGATCTAAGAACGTCCCCCTTGACACACATTATATACTGTAATACACCTCGGACTTGTCCCTCTAGTGTCCACAAAGGTGTATTATCTGCTTAGTTTTGTCTTTTGTAATTCCTGTGAATAAAATGAACCTAAAATCTCTTCCCCTTCCAAATCATATATTTTATAAGTCCAAGGAACCGTATCTATTACATCAACAATTTTAAAAAGTTCTTTCGTCCATCCTTCAGTAAAACCCTTTTCAAAATGAGATTTCCACCTATATATTCTTACGATATCACCAACTTTGAACTTAGGTTTTCTGACATTAATCTCTTTTTCATATTTTAATTTTGTAAATGTTTCTGATGGTTTCATATTTGTTGACGTGTGAATCGTGTCATTATACTTATCCACAATATCCTGAATAAAAGATGACCATTGTTGTGAACCGAGTTGTGTGAATTTTTTATATAGTCTCTCTTTTAAGGTACGATTAAAACGTTCAACAACAACTGCCTTCCCTTCATTAAAGGTACTGTATAATGTAATACTGTTATTTTTTAGAAAATTCATAAATGTCTTGTTATAAAACTCTCTACCCTCATCAGTCCACAATTTTTTAGGTTTTCTCTTACTTTTATTAAATATCTGTTGAAAAGCTAACATAAGAGTATTACCTGTTTTGTTTTTTAAAGGGACAACCCACGCATATCTACTCCTCAAATCAATAACGGTTAAAGCATACTTGTACCCCTTATCATTATTGAGTTCAATCAAATCAGCAGACCAGATATAATCAACTTCCTTGGAATAAACTTTCCTTCTCTGAAACTTTGTGAATATTGGTTTATGTAATTCATCAGCTAATTGCTCTTCAGTCTTAATGGCATCATTAGAGCCTATAAGTTTTTTGAATTTCCAAGTCCAAGTTTCAATTTAGCACTAATCATCTTCTTCACGATGAACCTATCAACTTTTTCTCTCAAGGTTGGATTTTGTATCAGAGACAAATTATACAACATTTCTCTATCGGCTTCATGCATTTCTTCCAACGTTGTGGTATTCCCATAATCAATATCATGTCTCATGCACACTTCATCAACTCTATTGATTGGTTTACTCCAGGATTTAGGATTGTCTGCCTCATCTAATCTTTTATCCAAGTTTGTGCCTGGACCACAGAAAGAATACCCTGGAAGATGTAATTCCCCTGGTATTCCAGTAGTTGTAAATTTACTTCCTGATAAAAACTTTTGTATATCTCCTCCGAGTTTGTGTTTGGAGATAAATTGATTTTTTTTTGAACCACACACCGAACATATACCTTTTTGTATAACCCTGTTATTTTTACTTTTAATATATGAAATATTTTTAGTATTAGTTTTCTTTTTACATTTGAGACAATAACTCATTTATTTATGAGAAAAATTCCTGCAGAGTGCAAAAACCTTTTTAGTTTCCAACATGCACATTTGAATCTTAATTTTTAAAACATAAAGAATCCTTAGAAATGCCTTCACTCTCTCCTCCATTTATTTAAGAAAAAAAAATGAAAAACTTGAATTAAAATCCATATCTTGTCGATGCTAATAGTCTTGTCGAAAGTATTGCAAATAGACTTGTCAATTCTTTGTTTTCCTCCTCGGTGGGTTGAGTTATTTTCTGTAATACCACCAATCTTTTTGAATCTCACTGGTTTCCATATTTTGATATTTATTCATTCTCTCTCTTTCCTCCCTCTCTCTCTTCTCTCTTTCCTCCTTCTCTCTCTTCTCCTTTTCCTCCTTCTCTTTCTTCTCCCTCTCTCTCTTCTCTCTTTCCTCCCTCTCTCTATTCTCCTTTTCCTCCTTCTCTCTATTCTCCTTTTCCTCCTTCTGTTTCTTCTCCCTCTCTCTCTTCTCTCTTTCCTCCCTCTCTCTATTCTCTCTTTCCTCCTTCTCTTTCTTCTCCCTCTCCCTCCTTCTCCTTCTCCTTTTCCTCCTCTTCCCTCTCTTCTTCAACTCCTTCCTCATCCCTTGCTATCCTTGAATCGTTTACACCCCATAGAATATTATACATATATTCATCAGGATTTCTTGTTATTCCTGTATCCAAAATAATTTTTTTACAACAGGAAACCAATAAAATTTCTTTTGAATTTCTAAAAGAGCCTTACCTTTTCTTAACCTTATAATTTTTTCATTATTTAACATTCTAATTAAATCTAAAGTTGTCGGTTTATCAACATCAGCATAATGCCAATCTTTTATTGAAAATACCTCATTCTTATGTTGTAGAACATATTTATTAAAATAACGAATACCCTTTTCTTGAAGGTATGCTTGGACACAGAAATGATAATTTTCTTGAAGCCTTCTTGCTGTCATTTATGTATTAGAAATATATGTTAGAATAATATTATGGCACGAAACACCTCCCCATCTTCCCATAGTTAAATCATTTTGTATTTCCTTACTTATTATATATAATCCTGTTTTTTCTGTTTTCATGAGATAAACAAGGGCAAAACCATTATTATATTTACCCTTATTAAATTCTTTTATTTGTTGTTTACTAATCGTGGCTCCACAAAACTCATTCTCGATACCAAGTGCATAATATTCTTCCTTACGAGACTGATTTAATTGTTCCAGGTCTTCGAGGTTAATTTTAAATGACCAATTATACCCTAAATCATTCATATCATACCCCCATTGTTCTATTCTCATACAAACGATACGCCCTTCTTTATAAAAATTTATTTTAATTCGAACTGTGAATTCTGTATGACCTGGAGATAATATCAACACTTCTGTATCTTTGGAATACACAGCCGTTTTATTTAAGTATATATATTGTGATAAATCGCTTAATCTCACCAAGTCATTCGCGTCAGTCGGGCTTGGATAATTTTTTAATTTATAAGCATTTTTCATGTTAATATTTTTGTTTATATTATATTTATGTCGTTCAGCCTGTGCCTTTGTATAATAATTTGATAAATCAATATCCAGTTCTTGAGATACACCAAAGATAGAACCATCTTTACCAACATAAGTCATTTATATTAGATTAAAAATAATATCATAAAATTTTTTATTTTTGTTGAGTTGAAATAACACATATAGACATAATTGACCACAACACTTGAAATTTAATTCTTGGACTTGAAATGTTTGATAAACACCATTCTGTAAGAATTTTATGACTTCAACAGGTGGTGGAAGACCAAAACTATCAAAATAATATTTGTCTTGACTATTAAAAATACAAACCCAATGAGAACCGTTCCCATCATTATCTTCTAAGTTCATAATAATATTCTTTGTATGTTTCGGCACATTTGTTAATTCATCTCTCATACAAATAACCACATTATGAATTTTTAATTTCTTACAATATTTGGCAAGTTGTAAATTTGATGTTGTATTCTTTCCAAATTCTTTCAACCACTCATCAATGCTCATTTATTTATTAGAAAGATATAATCCATTACCTCTTTTCGTTAATTTTACACCTGCTTGTGCTATAGAAGAAAGCATATCTCCAACTAACAATCTCGCTTTATCAGGCAGACCTTCAAGTTTTTCAGCAAAATCTACAATTACACCACTTCCACTAATTTGTTTCTCCAACTCTTTGTTATGTCTTTCCAATTCTTTTTGAGCCTGGAGTTGAGCCTTCCTTTCGTTGGCAGTTTTCACCGCTGTTGAAATACCACCCGTCAATGCTCCAACCGCACTTAAACCAGCAAATAAAGGAATTAGAAATGGGAGAAATCCTCCACTCGTCTCTCTTATTGAATATTTTTTCAACATTGGTTTTGTCATTTTAATTTTAAGTGAGCCAGTGTCATTCAAGATTTTAACCTGTTCTCTTGTGAGCAAAACATCAATACTTACTGCTCCTTTTCTCTGAATTGTATTAACGTTAATCGTACAAGGCTTTTGATTTTGAACACAAGATGATAGTTTATGAAGATTGATTTGATTAACATATACCCCAGTTGGTACTTTGCCACTCATTTATTTAACAAAAAATTATGTGAGACTAATCATCACACCATTATCTGTATTAATCTGCAATTCTGTTTCTTCCAAAAGCAAACAATATGTATCAACTTCTTCACTCTCTCCTCTTTCAATGTATAGGGAAGTATCCACTCGATTAGACTTTATAGTTTCCTTTTGAGCGCTCAAGTCAAACGCATAGATTGTATACAAACTTTTAAATGCTGTCATATCCAAAATAGGTTCTTTATTTCCATTACTTTCACACACCTTTTGGTAAGACTTGTATGCTTCAGCAAAATCATTTTTTTCCCAATTAATTTCCAATCTATCTCGTGGATAAAATGTTCCATCTAGAGAAACGCGAAGTTGTTTCACCTTAGCATTATCACTCAATGCATTATTCTTATCAGTCGCAGTATCACCATCTGGCATTTTAAAAATCATCCACAGATATCGTGGCTTTCCTTCCAGAACACCCAAATTCCACGTGTAAGTAGTTTGATTGAGTTTAACGTGTTGACATCTTCTTTTGAGGTATGATACACTGAGTGGTTTCTTTGAGTTAAGTCTTCGATTCAACATCTCTTCTGTTTTAAGATTAGGAGTATATTCACTGATATACCAACTCATCTCCTCAATTACAAATTTATTCTGTTCACCAAAAGCACTACCAACACCAAAAAGCAATCTATTTTCATTATCATTCCTTTGTAGTTGAAATCTAATTTTAAGACCATACAGAACTTTATCATAATCACAAAATCCAAATATACCTTTAAGAGGAACTGCCACAGTAAAACTATTTTCTGCTTTTGTATCATCATTATACATTCCTTTCCTTTGAATATATCCAGGGTCTGTGTTTGTTCCCGTTGACATATCAGGAATAAAACCTTCGACAGACCCCTTTCCCATTCTATCACTGAATGTATAGAGTGTAAATTTCATCATTTCAGATACAGCAGAGACATAATCAACCGCTTCAACTTCTTGTGTTCCAATATACAATCGCACACTATCAAACATTTTCCAGAAGAAATCATTTACAAGTGTAGCGTTTGTGTTATTCCCAGCCTTAGTGAATTTAAATTTACACAACAAGAAACTTTCGGAGAGATTCAAATAGGTTTGTTGATTATTTATTTCAAAACTTTTTGTACCATTTGTATTCCAGTCTGTTCCAGTTATTGCATTTACCTTGAAGTAATCTTCTTTTTTAGTGGAGTTTGAGATAATAATAGTATCATCCAAATCATGGATACTATCAATTGCTTCCATACTTGTATTTATTTAGGAAAAAAGATGTTAAAACTTTTGAAACCCTGATCCAAGTATTTGAATTATTTTCTGTCGTTCTTGGGGGGACAACTGAGTTTTACCTTTTCTAATTTCTTTTATTGCTTGTAATTTATGAGATTCCTTCTGAGCATCTTTTATACTCTTTACAGCACCTGCTACATTTCCCACAGCAGAAGCAGTTGAACCAATTAGGTCTTTATGTTTAAGAATAGTTGAACCAATACCCATGAGAGTATCAATTATCCCATCTCCTCTAAATTGATGTCCGACACCCCTTTGTCTCTTAGGTTTATAGTATCCTCTACCAAGATACATACCTTCACCCTTGTAGTACGGGGAAAGGAACATCCCATCCCCTGTAATTATTTTATATTTTCCCAACTCGTGTTTCCTCACAATAACCATCGTATTTATTTATTGGAAAACTTCACGTACGTGAATTCTGATGGATATAACTTCTCCATTAAAAGAAATCACACGATTATCTTGGTCGGTTATCCTAAAATTTACTCTGTGTATGGTTTTTCCTGACACAGGTAGATAAACCAAATTTTTAGGTTCCATATTGAATTTATAACCAATTGGGGTTGAGTATGCGCTGAATGAAAATATTGTATTTGTTATTTTTCCATCATTATAAGCACCATCAATCAAATCACAGTGAATTAACACCGAATTTATTCCTGAGGATATTTGAATGACATTATCACTGTAAAACGTCCCATTAGTTTCAATCTTTTTTAGGAGAAACCCAATAACTCTCTAAATGAATTATCAATTGTGAAATCAACCTTGTAGTTATTTTTAACTTTAATCATTGATTTTGAAGTATGTTTTTGAATGTTTATAACAATATTTTTTGGTTCATCACCCTGTTCTTTCATAAGACGAGCAATTTCGGAAGATATTTGAGAAATCTTGTATGCTCCGGGTGAGACTGTTATCGTTTTGTATCCACTTCCCGGATTATAACTAAACTTGTCATTTTTCTCGGTTATATTAAATAAGGTATTATAAGTTTCCATGGACAATAAAGATGCCTCATATTCTTTTGTTGTGTCAAGTTGTAGTGGGTATGGGAATGAAGATGTGTGGTCGCTTGGTGTGAAATTAAAACTCAGGATTGTGCTTCTCATCTTATTTAATATGAGATAAAATGTCTTTATATTGAGATTTATTAATTATTTTCATGTTCATCAACTGGTCTAAAATGGCTGATGCTTCATTAAAACAATTGTTATTTCCAGCCTTCTTACTGCCTAACAACAATAACAGTCTATTAACTAATTGCGATGGGTCATTTGGAAGAAAACTAATACCTGAACCAAGGATACTTAAAGCCTGAATAATGTGTTTCTCCTTCTCATTCTTCCTACTTTTACCAGAAAGAATAACCTTATAATTTAGACTGTTCAGCAAATCAATATATACTCTATCATCATTATTTTCCATATCCAATGGTTTATCAATATACTTTGATTCATCCCTCACAGTTGAACCTTGTCTTCCATCTTTTGTGAGAAGAAACATTAATCTCGGAGTTAGTTTAACAGGGGGTTGAGCAGAACTTAAGAACCTTAATTCATCATTAAATATCAATACCTTTTCTTGAACAAGATGAAATATTGCTGGTTGTTCTGTTGGAATGAGTCCTGCTTTGGTTTTTGAATCCGCTGAATATTCATTGTTTTGAACAGCATTCACAATATAATCAGGGGGTTGATTAATCTCTTCCAGTTGTTGAAATAAACTTTCATCATTTTCTAATTCTCCAATATGCTCTAATTCTTCCTCCGTCATTTGACTGAAATCTTTTAACATTTGGAGCTTTCTGGGAGTATATTCTACTGTGGGAACTGTGGAAACATCTTTCATTTTTTCTTGGGAAGTTTTTAAAAGTGGTTTAAAAAATTTCTCTTGTTTTCTTTCAAATACTTCTTCGCCCGTTAGTTTCTGTCTGCGTTTCTTCTTTATGTCTTTCTGCTGTTTTACAACTTTTGAAACCAACTCTTGATGTTCCTTAAATCTTCTTGCTCTTTCTTTTGTATCCATTTATTTATTGTAAAATATCATTTAATGAATTGTAAAGATTAACAGGGAAATTTTCCTTTTCTTCATCATTCAAGTAGATGTGTTCAAATAAATCCTTTTCTTTAAATATTTCATCAAATTCTTTATTAACATTAATGCGAGTTGTAATTTCTTCTTCACTAATCCTTGCATCTCTGCTTTTCATACGTTTGCGTTGAGTTTCTTCATCAACATCAAAACCGAATGATAAAATCTTCACCCCGCTCAGATATTTAATAATTTGTCTCGTTCCTTCTGGATTAGTTTCTAATATCCCAACACCACCAGATTTTAGTTTCCTTAACTCACTCTTACAATGTGAATATTTTGTTGTACCAAGAGAAACCTCCTCAAATATTTGTCCTTCATTCCTCAATCGCATATGTTCCTCCACTGAAATATAGTGATAATCTTCACCTTTTACTTCTCCAGGTCTTATTGCTCTAGTTGTTGTTGATACAATGCGTATCACGGGGTGTTTTTTAAGTAAATTTACAATATTCTCATTTGTACTACACAAGAACCTTGATTTATGAAAGTTTTTTCCAGAAGCAGATTTACCCACAAGATTTATAATAATAGTTGTCATTTATATATGTAATTGTTTATAAAACAAAAAATATATCCCTTAATATCTCATCTTGTTTCACAACAATATATTTATATTTTTCAGTCGTGTGCTTCATGTAATCCTCAAATTTCTTTTTACTACATAATGTAGAACAATTATCTCTCCAAAAATTATTGATATCTATTGAATTTAACTTGAATAAAATAAAAGTATTAGCATTGTTTCTGATGGAACGACGAGGAAGTTGAAAGTACGATTGACTAAGATAAATACAATTACAAGAAGAATGTCTCCCTCTTGTGTAGTAGCTGTCCATTACCGTTTGGTTTCTCTCATTAACACAATCATCAAAGATAACGAGGTTCTTTTTGATTTATCCAAATCTTGGGGAGACGGTATATCATCCGTATTATCACTAAGAATACAAGTTATAGGATTTGATTTCTTTTTACATCTCTGTGTATCACAAAATAGTTGAATTATATCTTCAATGTTATAATCATTTAGGTTTTTTTGAAGTTTAAATAAACCGATTATATCTTCTTTTTGAAGACCAGCATTAAAACCTTGTGAGAGTAGTTGATACTCTGGTTGAAAACTCGACTTTGTGAAAATTATTAAATTATCATTATCTAAAAAGTTGGGAGTGAGGAGCATTTTTAAAAGTAAGCAGGTTTTTCCACATCCACTTGAACCAACTATGAGACATCTTAATGAATTTGGGAGATTTTTATGGTTGTTAAATTTTATCTTATTTTCCCAAATAGGTAAAAAATCATTCATTTATATATTTGAAAAACAGGTTATTTAATTTATTATTGGCTTTTTTAGAAACTCTATATTTTATCCTAAGTTCAGGTTTAATTTCAAGATAATCCATTATTTTATTTATACAATATCTTGTGTTGATATTTCCCTGAAAATTACATCCATGAATAATATACAACAACAATCTTTTGAACATTTCTCTTATACGTTCAGTTTCTTCCCTTGTAAGGAAAGGTGTGTTATCACCCTCATACTTTACATTCATTTCTCTAATCAATCTTGTAAAGTAATTCATTTTTGGTGTAAATCTAAAAGAATTATTTTCCTTTTTATATTTTTTATTATCATTAATTAGAAGATAATCACAGAATATACATTGTTTATAGGCTTTTGACTCTGTGTTTAATCCCCGTCTTTCACACGCAGGACAATTCTCAAATTTGTCATATGGAGAATCAGGAAAGTCTAGCATATTTATAAAGTCAAACTTTACTTAAACTGAAATTCATCTATACTTTCAGAATCATCTATACTTTCATAACTATCGTTTGAACACAAACTCTCGGTGTCATAACTATCGCTTTGAATGCAAACTCTCGGTATCATAATCACTCTCATAATCTTCAACATCTTCAGTTGAATATTGACTCATATTTAATTAGTAGAAAAAACATTACCATCGATATCGATATACATTTTTTCATTATCAGATTCAACGACAACATTTTTTATATTAGAGGTAATTTTAAAATTATCGTTAACTACTATTGAACGAAATGTCATTTCACCTGATATATTAACATCCTTTATTTCATCAGGATTTACATCTTTAGGGTTGTTGAAAAAAATACAAATTTCTCCTTGCATATTACAGATGGTCTTATCTTTTCTTTCTAAAGCTTCATCCATAAGGTTTTTGTTCTTTGATACTTTTTCTTGTTTCATTGCTTTTTCTAGTTTTGAATATATTACTAGAAGGAGAGGAGAAACTTTTGTTAGAGATACTTTAATTGATGTTCTACCAGGTATACTAAAAGCCCTTCCACTGAAGGAAATTGAAGAACTCATATTATTTACCATAATAGTTTTTATCCAATAGTTGTTATATTTATCTTTGTACAATTTTACATCCTTGACATATTTCTCAGTATCTTTAACAGATGAAGAGATTGATTGAAACTTGTCTTTTGTGTCTTGAAACATTGTATTTATTAAGTGAAAAAGTTGGATGATAAAATGTTTTTAAGCACAGATTCACCTGTAAAATAAACGAAATTATCATCAAGAAAATTTTAGTTTTAGCACAGATTCACCTGTAAAATAAACGAAATTTTCATCAAGAAAATTGTAGTTTAAGCACAGATTCACCTGAAAAATAAACGAAATTTTCATCAATAGAATTTTAGTTTAAGCACAGATTCACCTGTAAAATAAATGAAATTTTCATCAAGAAAATTGTAGTTTAAGCACAGATTCACCTGTAAAATAAACGAAATTTTCATCAATAAAATTTTAGTTTAAGCAAAGTTTTATTATATAAATATGGTGAATACAACGTACTGCGATGTTTGTAATCACGAATATAAACATTATAGAAAACACCTCCGAACCAACAAACACACATTTAATCTATTTCATCAAATATCTCCTCTTGAGTTGGAAAGAAAACATTGTGATATCTGTTCAAAGGATGTTTTGAAGAGTAGTTATAATAAACATCTTCAATCACAAAAACACAAGAAAAATGAGTTTAAAGTAAAGGGAGACTATTATATTGAAAACACTGATGGGGCATTTAAAGGGCATATAAAAATAAGGATTTTTCAATTTGGAGAACCCGGTCCATCATCAATAGCTGAATCAATTGAAATAGTGAAACCCGATGTTGAAAAATTTATTAAAAAGACATTAAAAGAAATGAAAACTTTAAAGTTTTATATGGGAGTGAAAATGAATATGAAAAGACAAGATGAAGAACATACTCCTTATATGAGAACAGGTCTTCATTTTATAACATCATTTCAAGATTTTTTGAATAGTGGGGTTTATGAAGAACTATCAAGACAAGAGGAGGATGTTGATAATACAGTGGTAGGAAGTGGATTCAATATTAAAAAAATCATCTTTTTAGATATACACATTCTAAAATCAAACCCTCTTAAAGCTTCTTCTTATATTGAATTACCAAAAGAGATAAAACTAAAGAAGGCAGTTGTTAATATTAAGAACAATGATAATAAATGTTTTCTCTGGTCTGTTCTTGCTCACTTTCATCCACCAAAATGTAATTCAGAAAGAGTAAAACAATATATGAAATATGAGAATACCTTGGACATTAAAGATTTTAAATTGCCAATGCCACTAACAGATATTCCTAAATTTGAGAAAAAGAATAATCTTTCTATTAATGTATATGGATTAACGGATACAAACAAAGTTCAAATATTAAAAATTTCAAACAACTATAAAAATGAAGAAACACACATTGACCTTTTATATTTTAGTGTTGGAAAGAATTCACATTACACATGCATCAATAATTTATCAAGATTAATCTCTTCTCAGGTATTCAGAACAGCAAACAAAATATATCCTTGTAAGCGATGTCTTAATTCATTTCATACAAAAGAACGATTAGAACAACATTCAAAATATTGTAGTAATCATAAATCAGCTGTAATTACAATGCCTAAACCTGGTGAAAAGATTTCTTTTGAAGATTATAATAAATCTATCATGCACCCATTTGTGATATACGCTGATTTTGAATGTATCCTTAAAAAGATAAATACTGCTTCTCCTAATCCAAAAGAACCATATACAAATAAATATCAAAAACATATTCCTTGTGGTTTCTGTTATTATATCAAATCATCTGTTGGAGAAAAGTATAACAAACTTGAACATTATCGTGGAAAAAATGCTTCACAAGAGTTTGTAAAATGATTAGAAAAGGATTGTATAAGACTCACTAAATTAATGAAAGAAACAAATGAACCGATGAAATTAACCAAAGAAGAAAAATTAGAATTTAGAATGAACAATATCTGTCATATTTGTGAGGGGGAAATTAAGGAGTCTAAAGTTAGAGACCATTGTCATCTTACTGGTAAATATAGAGGTCCCGCTCATTCCTGTTGTAATCTTAATTATAAATTACCTTCTTTTATTCCAGTCTTTCTTCACAACAGCGCCAACTATGATACACATCTATTTATAAATGAACTTTCAAAAACACCAGGGAATATTTCTGCTATTACAAACACAAGTCAAAAGTATATTTCATTTTCAAAAATGATATTCACAAAACCTTTAACTCGTATTAGGTTTCTAGATTCTTACAAGTTTATGGGAACACCACTAGCCTACCTCGCATCAAATCTAAGCTCCACGGACTCTTTTCCAAATCTTAATTCATTCTTTCCAAAAGAGGAAATTCTCACTAAAGAGGAAATTCAGATTAAAGAGAGAATTCAAAGTAAAGAGGAAACTCTAATTAATGAAGAAATTCTAACTGAAGATGAAATTCTAATTATAAAGAAAATTCGAACAATGAATGAAATTCTAACTAAAGAGGAAATTCAGATTATAGATGAAATTCTGATTAAAGAGGGAATTCTAACTCGAGAGGAAATTGAAACAAGGAATGAAATTCAAAGTAAAGAGAAAATTCTTACAAGTAAGGGAATTTATCCTTATGGTTATATGGATTCATTTATGAGATTTAAAGAAACACAACTTCCTTCAAAAGAAAGTTTCTATAATAACCTTTATGAAGAAGAGATAAGTGATAAGGAATATAAACACGCACAAGAAATTTGGAAAATATTTAAGATAAAGAACCTTGGAGAATATCATGATTTGTATCTAAAAACAGATGTTTTATTGTTAGCTGATGTGTTTGAAGCTTTTAGATCACTCTGTCATAATAAAAATTGTTATGGATTAGATCCTGCCCACTATTTCACAGCTCCTGGTTTAGCTTGGAGTGCAATGTTGAAAATGACAAAACAAGATATAGATTTAGTCAGTGATGTCGATATGCTTTTGATGATTGAGAAGTCTAAGAGAGGTGGAATATCACAAGTATGTTCAAAAAGATATGCTAAAGCAAATAATAAATATCTTCCAAATTATAAGAGTGAAAAAGATAGTAATTATTTGATGTACTTTGATGCTAATAATTTGTATGGATGGGCAATGTCTCAATCTCTGCCTTATGGTAAATTAGAGTGGGTGGAAGAAAAGGATTATGAAAAGGCTTTGATGAATATTGTTATTTCTTCTCAAGAGGAATTGAATGAGGAAGAAGAAGGTTATTATTTTGAAGTTGATTTGAGGTACCCGAGTGATCTTCATAATAAGCATAAAGATCTTCCTTTTGCATGTGAGAAAGAAACCCCAAAGAAAGAATGGTTAAGTGATTATCATAAAAGTTTTAATATTAAAGGTAAATCAACAGAAAAGTTATTAACAACATTCTATGATATAGAGGGATATGTTTTGCATCAAAGTAACTTGAGACAATATTTATCTGCTGGGTTGAGAGTAGCTAAAATTCATAGAGTTTTAAAATTTAAACAAAGTCCTTGGATGAAAAAGTATATTAAATTCAATACAGATATGAGAACAAATACAAAAGTAAAATTTGAAGGGGAATTCTATAAATTGATGAATAATGCTGTCTTTGGAAAGACAATGGAGAATGTTAGAAACAGGCAAAACATTAGATTTGCAACATCTTGGAAAGAAGCTTCTAGATTGATAAATAAACCAAGGTTTGAGAGAGAAGAGGTTTTTTCAGAGAACTTTTCTGCTATTCATATGAAAAAGGAAAGTATTGTCATGGATAAACCAATTTATATTGGAACAGCAGTTCTTGATTTATCAAAGATATTGATGTATGATTATTTGTATAATGACTTAAAGAAAGAGTATGGTGAAAATGTTTCATTGTTGTATATGGACACTGATAGTTTTATTCTAGATATAAAAACTGACGATGTTCATAAAGATATGAAGAAAAATATTGGAGTATATGATACAAGTAATTTTAGTAAGAAGAGTGAGTTATTTTCAAAAAAGAATGAAAAGGTTATTGGTAAGTTTAAGGATGAGTTGGGTGGAAAAGTAATGAGTGAGTTTATTGGATTGAGAGCAAAGGCATATGCTTATAAGTATGGTGATCAGATTGATAAAAAGGTTAAAGGGAATAAAGAAATATGTAATAAAGAAATCAATAACTTTTAGAAATTATTATAATTGTTTGATGAATAAGAAAGAAGAATATAGGAAAATGAATACAATAAGAAGTTATAAACATAAGATATATAGTGAAGAAGTAAATAAAAAGGCATGAGGAGCCTTTGATGATAAGAGATTTATTTTAGATAATGGAATAGATTGTGTTCCATATGGATATTGTATGATAGAGTGTATAAAATAGATTGTGTTCCATATGGGTATTGTATGATAGAGTGAATAGAATAGATTGTGTTCCATATGGACACAAGTTTTAATGATGGGAAGATGGGTTTGGGTTTTTAAGGGCTACCGCCGCGTTTTTCACAATATATTGTTACGTTTGAGGGGGGGGGTTATGCATTCAAAGGGTAATTAGGATGTTTAATTAGGTATGCCATGCTGTTTGAGTTTACCAGGATCTCGATGTAATAAGTAGAAATTCAGTGGTGATAAGTTGTCTAGTAAATGTTCATTTCTTCAAGGGGGAAATGATAATTGTCACGTAATTAGATAGGGACACGGGATAGGGTAAGTATATCTGCGTAAACCCCTTTTAGTAGTCCCTGGAGGCTGGCCGTGACGTCACAGGACAGTGCAGTGGATGGCTCCGCCCCGTGATCACGATTGGCGGAAGGCGACGGCGGTGGGCCAATAAACGGCTCGATTGGAAGTGACGAGGACAGGAGGATAAAAAGGTTCTGTTCGGGGTCGAAAAGAAAGAGGGAGAAGATCGGGACAAAAAGATCGTGTTTTTTTGGTGTGGAGGCTGTTGCACGGGAAGCGTACTTGTTGTTGTGCTGATTCGATCGTGTTCTTCATCGTGTCTTGGAGCCTTGCTGAGCCTCGTGCCTCACCTTGGTTGGCTCTGGGGTTCTGCTGACTCGGAGTACGGGGTCAAACGGCGGGCGGACCTGCCTCCCTCTCCTGCTCGCAATTTGGCGCCAGAACTGGTTCCCTGGCGGCTGTGAGCGGACTTGGGCCAGGACCAGGAGGTCGACAGCACCACGGTTTCTCCTGCCCCCCTGACGAGGGCAAGGCCAGCTCATCCGACGCTGATCCAGGGACAGTTGAGTCCACACCACGATCCAGCCTGACCACCAGAAGTAGCTACGTTTTGTGTGTGTGTGTGTGTGTACTTGGCGCCTTAGAGGGTTTGAGAATTGTATATTCATTGGAATTGTCTGTGTTTTCCCCACGCCCGATCCCACACCATCCCGTCGAATCGCCCCGGATCCCTTTTCTTGCCGAGTCTTGTTATTTCTGGTTAATAATAAAAACAAATAAACATCATCAACTCAGTGAAAAGTGACTCGTGCCACCTTCCTCGTCCCGTTTGCGGTTGAGCGATTAGAACCGCCATGTTTGGGTTATAAATAAATAAACCGCCTCCATCGTTTCGGCTCATTCTACGTTGGCGGGACTGTTCAAGTCCCGTGGACGTCACAATATAAATGGTCAAACCAAGTATTGGTCAAACTAAAGAGTGGAGAAAATCTCAGTCTTGGTATATAAATGGAAAACATAATGAATGTGAAAAATATCAAATAAGTCTTATTGAAAAAATATCTAAAACAAAGGTAAATAAAACAAATATGCGAATCAATTTAAAAACCAATAAGTTAGAGGATGTAAAGAAAATAATAAATATCTTTGAATGGACTGAAAAATTTGATGGTTATCAATTGAACAATGGAAAAATAATTTACTACAATCTCAAAATGATATGCAACTCAGGAGGTGGTCAGATGAGATCATTAAGAGAAGTTTATCATTTCGTAATGGCACAAAAGGGGTATCTTAAAAAATATAAAGATTCAAATGTTTTGTTTTTAAATATTTTAGATGGGGATTATTGTGCAAAGAAAATTAAACTATTGAAGGAATTTGAGAATGAACAAATGTTTATAGGTTCAATGAGTGAGCTAAACAATATGCATCGGTTATTTGATAAAGAGTGTCCCGAGGCTTAGACGTTTCAGATATTTCTTAAGAATCACCTTTAACAAATCACATTACGACTTTATTACTTGAACAAATCTTTATCTTGTTGCATAGGTTATATGAATAGAGAGCCCCTAGGTTAAAAGGGGAGACAAATAAATATACCTTGGGCTAAAAAGGGGATTTATTTTTTAGGGAAAAAAAAGAAAAAATTCATCGCTGAAAATCCCCCATTCATTTACATGGGGAAAAGTGAGCCAGAATCAGTATTCTTACCCTACTCATGTTGCTCCATTGTTTAAAAAATAAAAACTCACATGGACGACACATCGCTTTCAGTTACAGCTTATGTTTTTAAGTTCATTGCACGCATAAAACAGCCCCAAAATGGCACAGTTACCTCCACGATGCAATGCCTAACAGATGTCACAGTTTTAGAATAAGGCCTATACAATAAGATATACAATAAGCCTATACAATAAGGCCTTACCAATGACAATAAGCCAACACATGGAAGATGCCCACCTCCGAGTGAAACTTTAACATCACCCCACTCCCCCAACTTGTCCTTATTGGTGAATTTAACATCCACACGTTGTGGGGCTATCTTGTAACAATAAAACAGGCAAACAGCTGATAATTTGGCTTTCTGCCAAAGAGATGAGATATAAACCTCCTTTTTCACCCAAAATAATAGGGCACTTATTGTTCCACCAGATACAGTAGAGAATACAACCTAGAGCTGCTCTTCATATCGATCAACGCAAATGGTCAATCCCTGCATGCGTCACAGAAAATCCTCAATGTCTTTCCACATTGTCAACATAGCCGAGCCATAGTCCACATCAAGGTGCCACTGGTCACATCAAAACTGAAGCCATGGTAGAATGTCTGTAAAGCCAACTCACCTGAACACCTTTACTATAATTCACAGACTGGTGTTTGTGTGTTTGTTTTGTTTGTTATTATTAAACAAACTTGTCTTGTTGCATCAAAATTAAATTGTCTAAATTAAATTAGAGCATTTAAATTGCATCAAATGTGGCAATAAATGTGAATCATTGCTCCCAGCTTGCCAGCTCGATGACAGAAGACGCCATTTTCATTTTTTGCACTCTCCATCCCTACCCCGTTTAGGATCCCGTGTAAGCATGGGCAACTTGCTAGATTGAGGGAAATTATTCATATGTATTGTTGCATGCACAGGGTTCAATGGCTCGCTCGAATGGCAAGTGTTGCATGAGTGCATCCAAAACCCCACCCAAAGGTGCCAGTCCCGAACAGCCCAGTATTTGGCCGAGTACTGGCCGTGCGTGCGAGATTTTCCTGCACTTTAATTCCTTCCCAATTATCCCAATGTCTATTTTGAAAAGATGAATGGAGGCCTTCATGACGACAACGCCGGAAAGATCAGGGATGCACTAACTGCAGTCCACAACATTGGAGGTACAGTTGCTAATGGGTTTAACCAAATATTAACAAGACTACATCCATAATTATGTGACCAGTGCTGAGCCATTTATGGATTTGACCAAAAAATTTATAACAGTAATGGGATAAGGGGGAGATGTTCAGGAGAAGGCCTACATGGTCCTCAAACAACTCCACATCAACAAGCCCATTTTGTGACTACCGGACCCGAGTTAGCCATAAGTGCTCAGAACCATTGCTGACATTGGTACTGAAGATGTTCTTTTGTAGTAATACAAGGCCAAACTCTTCCCTGTGAGTTTCTTGAGCGAGAAGCTAATGAATTGAGAAATTAACTACCGTCCTCAACTATGGAGAAAGAAAGACTTGCATTTCTTTGAATGAAAAAAAAAGAAGTTTTATACTGGATCTCCATGGGACTGATGTTTTTTCACAAACTGATCATAAGCCATTGGTGTACATGAATAAGACAAAGTTTCCCAATGAAAGTATCATGACATAAGCCACGTTTCTGCAAAACTATTGATTTATGATAGAACTGAGCATGGGGGACAGAGAATGCTGCAGCAGAATACCCGAGTAGGGTTGTTTAAATGTTATTTCCTATAATAATAAAAAATGTTGATGTTTAAATTGTTGATGATTCACAATGATGTTGATCGATGATTTTGAAAAAAAATTGAAAATTTGTTTTCAAATGGGGGGGGGGGTTATGTCAGTAATTCCTTATGAGTGACTGTGGTGGTGTCTGTTCGGTGCATGGTTAAGGTGTATGTACATGGAATGATATAAGGATCGAATTGTTTCTTAACTCCGCCAGCGAAGGTGGACGGAGGTTCTGTTTTCACCCGTCTGTCTGTCTGTCTGTCTGTCTGTGAATGGGCGAAATTTGGTGGAGAGGTTTCGGTGTGTAACAAGTACAAATCGATTAGATTTTGGATGAAGATCTGGTTCCAGATTCAGATACTAGAATTTTTAATCAGATTCTTCACCATTGAGAGAGAGTGCCAACAACAATATATAGCATGATATCTCAAAAAGTTATTGACGGATTCGGACGAAACTTGGTGGACATGTTGGGCGTTTGAGAAGGAAGAATATATTAAATTTCAGTTAAGATCTGGATCCAGAATAGGATCCGAGAATTTTTAAAGTGTTTTTTCACCATTGAGAGACAGGGTCAAAAACGACATATAGCATGACATCTCAAAAGGTTGTGCAAGAGATATAACAAAACTAGCTGGAAGAGGTGGTTATGTGACAAGAAGAAGCTGTTTCAAATTTTGGTTCAAGTCCGGATCCAGATCCGGCCTATCAGGAGGTTACAAAACGTAAACTAATCAGCCTGATGGAGGAATGTGCTCTACAGAATGCCTTTCTTGTTGGATGCGACTCTTAAGTTTTGTTGAGGTGAGATGTTTATTGTAAAAGTTGAGTGGAGGAATAAGGAGACAAGTATTAATATTGTAGTCAGTGTTTAAGCTGTGTAGTAAGATTGTCATTGATTGGGAAGTTTCTGGTGGCTTCCGAAATACTGAACCATCGTGTAATAACAAGCAATTGTAGCATCATCTGGTTATATAACTATCTAGTAATTAGGAGTACTTTGTCGGGGGGAGGGTTTTTTGCAAACGTTTTTGGCCGAAGTATACACTAGTCGGTCTGTTGCAGCGTTGCTTGCAAAGTGATGTTGTCTTTATGCATATGCCATCAGTGATGTATTACAATCAGCCAATTGTTGCATTTCTTAGAAGTATTTGTTAGTTCACCATTATCCAGTTGTTGAAGGCATTTGGCATATTTTTCGCCGTGCTCGTCAATGCCGCCACACCATACTTACATATTTTCGTGCTCATAAATGTGGAAGTGCCGGCATAGAACAGAGCGTTCAGTGCATGCATCCATTATTTAGAGCCTGTGAACCGTGCTTTACCACTGGCAGGACTTGGCAGAAGTTACTGCCAAGTAAGATCACCATGCCTCTGAAAGGCAAATCTTCCTGCATCAGATGACGCAACATCTGGTCCAGTGCCTCAATCATTTGGCAATGTGCCGTCATTGCTTCATCCCACACAATGAGAGGTTCCCGGTGGATAAGTGTGGCAAGCTCAGTCAGGCTAAACCTTTAATTTACTATCCAAATTGCTCATCCCTTTATTTGGGTGGTGTATCGGCAACACACTGCTGCCTCGATCGCTCCCGAAAATATGACATAACCTGGGTTATGTACATGAAACAAAAACATGGCCACTGCTTATGTGCATACATTATATAGCTCAGATAGATTGCAATTGCCCTAGTCCATAGGCTAACACCTGAAGCCTGAGGCCTATGTGACTGGAGCCTGAGGTCCATCACCTTAACAAGGGCCGTGGTGCTTATTGACTTCGATCTTTAGATATTTGATGTTCCCTTTAACAATCGTTTTAATTGTTTTACACTCAACGCAAAAGTTATAGGGCATGACGATTGTGAACGTGAGACTTCTAAAGACATCTCTAAGCTTACCATAGCATGAAAATGGTGGATGTCTTATTTTTCTGCTTACACTTGTGAGTGGTGTCATGCCAGCTGTCCAGCCAATGTCTTTTGATCAGAAGGCTTCAGACGCACGCAGCCAGCTTCATTACGGTTTTAAGTTATAGCAGTGATAAATGGTAAGGCAGATTGCAAGAGGGGAGTGGAGAAGAAGAACTAATCTTCAGTTGCTTTGCTGTGAATAGTGCTGTGTACAGTGCTTTGCTTTATCTTTCAAATGAATGCAAGTTTTGAAGCCGTTGGCTGAACATTAATCGATTAAAAAAAAAAACCTTGGATTTTGTAACCTCCCTTTTCAGTAGAATAATACAAAAAACTGGGAAGGAACACATCGAAAAAAAAAATCCCAATTCCCCATCTTCTCTTTGGCATAGAAACTCCAATAACCAGCAAAAAAACAGACTTTTATTTTGCATTCATTGGGCCAGAAGCACTGGTGTGTGGTTTGGGTAAACAGGGAGAGTGTCTGGGTGCAGTGTGTTCTGGGGCTTCGCTTTGATTGGTGCTCAGTGAACGTGGTACTGCAATAAACCTGATTATTCTCTTTAAACATTGCCTCTCTATCATCAACATGAGAACTTTACATGGTGGCAGCGGTGATGCAGCATGTCTTGGAGTCCGTCAAGGTAACAGCAAGCCGGTGTTTCCTGTGCCTGATTTCATCACCTCATTGATGCAGCCGTTGTTCACAATGGCGGACCTGGCAGGAATTCTGTGCAGGCCAAGTTCTGTCTTACTTCTAAGTTTCTACAACTACGACCCAACTTCCCATCAAATGCCTGCAGGTACCAAGCACTGAAAAATTCCCCACCCAGCAGCTGTCATCCGACATGGAATATTTGTTGGAACCCCCAAACATCATATACTTGTGTTTTTCTAAAGGGTTGCTGTTGTCGTAGAAAAATTTAAATGGTACTGCTGGAAAGCTAATAATCAATTTACTTGGAACAAAAGTTTCAAGGTTGTAAAACGATATATGACTGTTCAATCATAAAAAAATACTTTGTTGCAGGACTTGGACTTTAATGTAGCAGTTCCAACGGAACCATTTTTATCAGTCTACGACAGCAGGAACTTTTTAGAATAAAGCATGATGGACATGAAAGGAGCACACAAAATTATATATCGTAATACTTCTCGAAGCAAAAGAAAAATATATAATAGTCCACAGAAGGAGCACACAAACAACAAGAAAGAGCAATCAGAGATTTCAGGCCCTCGCCAGGACTTGTTTTGTGTGGCAAATAAATGTAAGCATGTATTGTACTCAATGAAAGGTCACTGATTGCAAGTGATAGGTCTACGTGGTCGAGTTGTAAATGTGTAAAGGTTGTAAAGGTTAAATGGTCTGAAGGTCTAAAGGTGGAAAGGTCAAAAGGTCTTAAAAGTTCTAAATGGGTCTAAAGTGTCAAAATGGTCGAAGGGGTCTCAAGAGTGTAATTTAAGGTCTTAAGGGTTGGAATTATCTGAAGGAGTCCAAAGGGTTTTAAAAAGCCTAAAAGGGGTCTAAAGGTCAAACTGGTCTTAAGGTCAAAGGGGTCTACAGGGTATCAAAAGGTCTAAAGGGTATAAAGAAGTCTAAGGTTCTTCAGGGTTCTAAAGGGTCTAAGTGGATCTCAAGGGTCTTAGATGTCTGGGGGTTCTAAACGGTGTAACTTGGTCTGTAGGGTCAAAAAAAATCTTAGAGGTCTTAAGAGTCTTTTGGGTCCTCAGGGTTGTTTGGGTCCTCAGAGTTTTTTTAGGTCCTCGGGTCTTTTGCGTTCTCAAAGTCTTTTGTGTCCTTGGGGTTGTTTAGATCATTGGGGTCATCAGGGTCATTTGGGTCTTTGGGGTGCTCATGGTATTTTGGGTTCAAGTGGTCTTTTGGGTTGTTTGTGTCTTTAGGGGTCTTAAAGGGTCTTGGGGTTCTTAAGAGTCTAATGTAATTCACACACATACATGCACACGTTCTGTTCGTACAAACACACCCAAATGCAATACCCTCTCCTCTGGCAAGGGTAACAACAACCGTTTTTCACAATTACAAAAGGATTGCTATTCCCGAGAGTGAAGTGACCAGTCTTATATGCAAGTTCCTGATAAAAGAGAATGGAACTATTGATTGAGAAGAGATATACAAGGGAAATGTCAACACAGGAGGAGGCTACATTTATCAGTGGATAAAATAAAACTTCGACCAAACCACATCGATACACATCCATGGTCTTTTGAGATCTGCCAATTGACCTTTTCATCTTTTTTATTGCAAAATATATTTTTCTCATTTATAAATCAACAATTAATGATTATTATTTATTATTTAACAAGAGTACATTTTAATGCTGGCAGGTTACCTGTGCTATCAAAATGCCAACAACAACAGAAAGCTGATGAATGGATCCGATAGCTCCACGAAGCGAAATTGGTGAGATCTCACCAAGATACATTGGCACCAACCCTGTCACGAGACCTGCGGAACAAGTTTTGAGGAAGTACAAGAGAGGATCCAATTGATTTTCAACAATATAAAAAGGCTTTAGTACCATCTATATTTGTTCATAATGCGCAATGATCCCTCGATATGATACCTATACATATAGTTCCATGAAATATTTTACCTAATTCGTTATTAGTATTCTCATTCTATTACTCATCATATTATTTGTCATAGATGTCATTAATCAGGTTATCATTCAATTGTTTAACATCTTCAGAGAAATTATGGTAAAGTGGAACATCGATTTTTGCATATTGGTCCATGCCTCATAACAGATAAATGGAGATATACGATATATATATATATATATATATATATATATATATATATATATATATATATATATATATATATATATATATATATATATATATATACTTGAATATTAAATATATTGGCATGTATTGGATTCATTTGAGTATTTTGTTAATATAAATTTTTGGCAATCCAAAAGTTTAAAAAATCGTTGCGCAACTTTTAAATTTATACACTACGGTACTTGGAAATGTACCCGTCGCTTTGCTGATGGATTTAATCAAAAGACAGCATGTTGTACTTGACTAACATTCTGCTCTATTCACCCAATCATTTGCCTGAGGTCATCTCCGATCTTCTTGGAAGTCAGCTAACATCACCTTCATCCACCATCCTTGCTGCATATATATATATATATATATATATATATATATATATATATATATATATATATATATATATATATATATATATATATATATATATATATATTGTTGTGGTTACCAAATTCGCAAACCACCATTCAGGTCCCTTAGGTGAGGTATCTCGGCAAGTATATGTGTAGTTAGGCCCAAACCCGTTGTCTAGTGGGAATACATGTCATTTATACGTGCTGCGACTCTTCAGGATAGCCGTTTTTCTTTTACTATCTTTATTTTGGACCAACCGCCATGATTACCACCACAACCACAACATCAACCACCAACCACAACACCGCTTCACCACAACCGCCACGACCTTCACGTCACACCTCGCAACCGTAGCATCGCCACCGTTCTTGCCCCGCTGTGGGTACCGGTGTTGGACTCGTGCAGGGCGCACGTTGAACAGCGTGTACAAAATCACGGATTTTGTGCTTCAAAAACGGATCAAAAACGACACACGCCCACTTTTTGCCGTCCAATCGGTGAGCGAGGGGCGATTTGGCCCCGCCTCCAGGACGATCGATATATGCAAATTTGTGGATCAAAAAGCCTTCACGCCCACTTTTTCTCGGGCCAATGGGGAGCGAGGTGAAAGGTCAAAGGGAGGGGGTCAAAGGCGAAGCTACGGGGGGATAAAAGGACCGTGTTCGTCAGTCAGAGCCGTGTGGAAGTCTGGAGCCCGAAGCCTGCAGTAGCTGGAGAAGCTGAAGAGAGTCGAACGAGGAGAGCCCAAAGAAGAGTCCAGGGTGGAGAGTCCAGAGGCGGAGAGGCGGCAGCGGCGAAGGCAGACGAGGGGGTGCTCGCGACGGTGCCGGGAGCTGCACGCCCGAGGAAGGCCGGCAGCGCGACCTGGCCGAGGTGGAGACGCACACCAGGGATAATAAAGATCCTCTATACCCCGAGCATCAGCAACCCCCTCCTGTTTCCCCCCGCGCTGAGATAGTGCGACCAAGGGGGCCCCTTTCCCACCCCCTGCCAGACACTGTCCGCGAGGCCCGCGGAGTGAGGCGCCATCGCCGCTCCGCGTCTCATCACCAGACGGGTAGGCGCGACCCGGTCTCGGCCTCAGGCCCGCCTCATCCTTGGGGGTATTTCTTTTCCTTGGTTTTGGGTATGTGTTGTCGGCGCCGTCTGTGAAGTAGAATTGTATAAGTGTTGCCGTGTGCTCGGTAGTCGGTATTAGCTCTGCATTGTCTTCGCTTTTACATTTGCTTTTTGTGTAAATGGAATTGTGTTTTCTTTTTTTTGTGTGCTTTTGGTGGAATTGAATATGTGTGCTTCCCGTGTGCCGCGAATAAATGTGCTTTATTATTGAACTGTTCTCCCGCTTCGCTTCGTCTTTTTCTCCCATTGAATCCTCATCTTGCTTCACGTAAAGGGTTGGTAGTGGGCTGAATACGCCCGATAATTAATCGAACCGTCGAGGTCGACGATAACACCGCTCGGTTATTCTGATAGTACGGAACGGGTCGCTTAAGTGGCCCGTGTCCGAAGTCGACCTGCGGCGAGGTGCGATCGCCCGGTCTACCCTCCGCGTGGGTACTTAGGTAGGTCGAATTTGGCGAGCAACCCTATCCCACGCGGGGGCTGATTGGCTCGATCGCGGTGAGACTGAAAGGTCCACCCGTGACTGGTTCCCGGCGTTAGTCCGAGAGGGTCACGACTGGATTGTCCGTCCGGTGGGCGACGTGCCGCGATTCGAGTTACGTGGCCGTCAGCACGCCGGCGGGCGCGAATACCGCAACAATATATACATATATATATATATATACATATATATATATATACACATATATATATATATATATATATATATATATATATATATATATATATATATATATATATATATATATGTGGGATTACGGATTTCCGTTGGGATTACGGATTTCTTGGGTCAAAACTAAGATCCAGGCTTTCGGTGACATCTTGGATGCTGCTGTCCTGTCTGTGTCTGTTTGTGGTGAGGATGTTGAGGTCGTGGATAGATTCACTTACCTTGGCAGTGATATTCATGTCTCCGCAGGTTGTGAGCCGGAGGTCAATAGACGTCTGGGTCGGGCCTGGGGAGTCATGGATTCACTGGATCATGGGGTGTGGCGCTGCCGGTACCTGTGCGGGAGGACGAAAGTCCGAGTCTTCAGGTCCTTGGTACTTCCAGTCTTGCTCTATGGGTGCGAGACTAGGACTTTGACCAAGGATCTGAGACGGAGACTTAATTCCTTTGGTACCAGGTCTCTTCGAAGAATCCTTGGCTATCGCTGGTCAGATTTTGTGACCAACGAGCGGTTGCTGAGAGAGACTCGGATGAGATTTGTTACCTGCATAGTCCGTGAGCGTCAGCTGCGGCTGTATGGACATGTGGCTCGTTTTCCTGACGCTGATCCTGCTCACCAGATTCTCTCAGCGAGGGAGTCTCATGAGTGGAGGAGGCCAGTGGGCCGACCACGTGCCTCATGGTTGCAGCAGGTTGACCATCATCTCAAGGAGATGGGGATGGGCCTGGCATCTGCCTGGGGGATGGCCAGACGGAGGCCCCTGGAGTACCGGCGGAAAGTGGACGCAGCGACGCGCTGTTCTGGCACATGCTCCCATACCTGACCTGACCTGATATATATATATATATATATATATATATATATATATATATATATATATATATATATATATATATATATATATATATATATATATATATATATATATATATATATATATATATATATATATATATATATATATATATATATATATCGGGAGCAAAAATCACTTCTGTTCGCTGTGAAGTGTGAAAAATCACTTTGCTGTGAAGCTCAGTGTTGGATGTTTTGGTTTGAACCTCCACTTAAAATGAGTGAAATGAAACATTTTTAAAATTTTGAATTATTCTCACTCAGATTTCAACATCACCATAATGCATGTTATCAAATTGTTTGAACTTTCTTTATATAAGAAGAAGATTTGTAACACCAGATACCACCGGGTGCCGCTATACGATACACATTTACATGGAGAGAAATATGGTCTTCTCCCCACCCTGAACCACCTCCCCCATATATGCTACCCTGACAAAAACCCAACTTGGGGTACTGATTAATAGGAGAAGGTCTGGATCGCACAGCATGCAGCCCAGTTGTACCTGGTTTAAAAACTAAATTTGTTGTTTTAATCAATTCTATATTTTGTTAGAAATAATAATAATTTGTTTGTGTGTATAAAATTATTTACTGCCTTGACCTTCATATCCAAATTAGTGTCCAATGTGGCTGCCAAATATCTCCCAAATTTTAGGTATCACCCTAAGTTGTAGCATTTCTGGCAATTTTTGTGTTTGTTTTGCAATTTTTGTTCTATTAGTAGGATACTTGGGGGAATTAAGCTGCAATAAAGTAATTTAAATCAAATGTATTGTCATGGTGCTGGCGGTCCAGGTTAATCCCCTGACCCAAAATTGTGGTGACGGGTGGTTAACACCGCCAGCCCAGATTGCCGAGCAAATTTTTAGGAGGCAAACACGTTGATCTTGGGAGATTATAACATGCACCGGAGGGGCAGGGCGCAATGGTGGATGATGGAGGCACAGATGTATGCACAGCACAAGGGGGTTTATACTCAAACCCCACGACAAATACATGGACACAGCAACTTAAAATAAATGCGGGAATTTCATGAAAATAGACAAACATTTATAAAGGACAATCATCAGAATAGAATAATATGTGAGGTAAATTAATCCTAAAGTCTAAATCGAGGCACCTCTACGCACAGACTTAAATATGGACAATGGGAAACAAAATTAAAAAAAATCCCTCCTTTACTCTGGCACTTAGCTTTGTTCAGAGATGGTCTTTATGGAACGTGGAATTGAGGCGCTTCTATTTGCATGTGCAGATGCATACAAAATGGCTCCAAGCCGCTCTCTTGCAGCAGGAACGTTCGTCTGGCAATTTTTGAGCGGTGTTCAACACGAAGGCTCACCGACCGTCGTACAGCTTCTTCCTCTGTCACGCCTGCTGATACGCTCTTTGCAGAATGGCGCCGTCCACTTCTGTGACCTTCTTCATGCATCGAAGGAAAGCCAGCCGTGAAGCCCTGTTCCTACTAGCTATGTTCTCTCTCGATCGTGTGTGTCCCTCACTCCACACTCATCCGTTCCTCCTTGCTACGAGCTGTTTCCCCCATCCTCTCAGATAACCTCCCTCCTACACCCTCTTCTTCTTCCTGCAACTAATGTCACACCCATCAATCATCAGCCTCGGGGGCGTGACTTCGCCCGCCATCACCCTTGGTGGCAGGGCTTCTTGCCAACTTGGTCAGGTTATAAAAACACACTTCTTCCATGGTTTGTAATACAAAAACATCGGGAAAAGTCACAGGGGAGCAATTACATACTGGGGGAACTTATCCTTAATCCCTATTTATTTGACACAACACCCCCCTCCCCCTCCCTCCCCGTGTGGTGACATGTAACACTTAATCTCAGAGTCTCCCTACTTAATTACATCAAGATATCTCCTACACGTCCATGGACCAGACAACTCTATTCAATCCTAACTTTCCTATGAAATTCCTCCATCTACCCCCACAACCATAACAGTATACTAAATAGTAATAATAACTATTGCAAACTCAGTGACATTCACATCGTCCAATCTAAGCCCAAGATCGACTTAACTGAGACAAAATTGCAACAGAAATGGTGTTTGCTTTAAACAAGTCCCAAAGATCTGCCGAACAACAACATGTAAAAAACAGAGAGTTAAATGTCGGCGAGGAAAAATAGTTCATCTATAGGCCACATATAAAAACGAAAAACACAGTGAAGCCATGAAGCCATCTGCCTGTGAAGCCGTGAGTGAAGCTGTGAAGCCGTGAGTGAAGCTGTGAAGCCGTGAGTGAAGCTGCGAAGCCTCCGTATATGTCTCAATTACGTAGTTTTATTGTCATTTGCACCCTATGTCTATGAACTACATTATTGAAATCAGGTGTAAACAAACTACTCACGTGTGGTCATGCAGTGGCTAGACTAATGCAGGCATTCCCCTGATCCCAGAAACGCTCCGTGAACGTAACATTATGCTCCACACACGCAGCAAAACAGAAGAACGATTGCCCAAGATTCAGCAGCAGCAAAAGATCCTCGACTCTGCATAGTGGTTTCGGCGTGAAGACGTGTCACAAAATGTTCAGTTTCAGTAGGAGAAAATACCAATGTCCCGGGCTGACACACCAAGTGGATAAAAGCAAATCTTCCACAGTAATAGTGATCCAAAATGGCGGCAGGCAAATGCAGAATGAGGCAACGTCTACAGTGAAAGAAAATACACGAGAAGTAGAAAAGTTTCTTCGGTCCACTTGAGTAACTGGTGGGTAGTGAGACAGAACTACACCGATAGTCCTGGGGAAGTGGGGGTGGGGTGTGGTGGGAAGGACAGACAGTGGAGAACGGGTAGCTGAAGAACGCCTCGCGAGAGCTCGGATGAATCCTTCCTCAAAATTGCGCGAGGGACATGGAAAAGTAAGACGATTGGTTGTTCCTGATTTTAAAACATTCCCAGTTAGCTGAACGAATGTAGAAATTATGCAAGTAAAAACAGAAGCCACTACCTTAACCCCCTTCTAGATTGCTGGAAACGGATGAAAACAGGGATCGATAATTAATCCTGTCCTAATAGTACAGCATGATGAAATAATTACATGTGATGACAAATAAGCACCAACATGCATATCAATCCTTAAACCTGTTTAAAGAACTTGCACAAATTTCACTGGCCAGTTATACTCGTCTTCCAGACGTAGTTATTCTGACTTCTGCAGATGTCGGTTGAGTCGCAGGAGTATATGCAGTCATAGGAGGAGCATGCCTTATCGTAGAGGAATGGCGCTTTTGTCCAGCTGATGGATGGGTCCAGTAATATAATAGGGCGAATAGGTGCAACCATTTGTTCTGGTAGTTTAAGAGTGGTACCATAAATAAATTCTGCTGGTGAACATCCTCGGACCTAGATCTTGCACGAGGGGGGTATATTCGTAGCAGCGGTACCACCAACTCGGGTCTGATTGAGCTTTCAAAGCTGCCTTCAATTGACGATGGAAGCACTTAACTATGCCATTGGCTGCTGGGTGATAAGCAGTGGTATGAGTATGATTGCATCCCAAAAGGCTCATCAACTCGGTGAAAAGAGTGGATTAAAATTGGCGACCCCTATCTGAAGTGATGGTTGATGGTGTGCCATACTTTTAAATCCAATGGTGCACCAATGCTCTAGCCATGATGTCCTGTAGTGTAGAGGAATAGCAATTGTGAGAGCCTGCCAATTGCTCAGGCCACCTGGTATAGTGATCAATACAGGTAAGCATGTAACTGTACCCACTTGATGAAGGTAGTGGTCCTACGAGATCGACGAATATGCTCAAATCTTGCATCTAGCATAGCAAAGGTCCCCAAAGGAGACTTGATGTGGTGATGGACATTGGCTTTCTTGCATAGAATGCAATTTATTTTCCACTCATGAGTATTCTTGTTAATAACTGGCCGAATTAAATATGCAAAATTAACTTCTGAGTGGATCTGATGTGAGGTTGCGAAAATTATTGGAGTGCATTGAATATTCCATGACGGTGTGCTTTAGGCACAAAAGGTCGTTCGTGGCTTGTTGAATCATCACACCAGATGTAAGGCCATCTGAAGCATGGAGTGGTACTTGCCAAAATGACAGTGAAGAAGATTAATCTTGTACAGTAGCTCACAGAGCTCCTCATCATTCTCTTGATCAGCTGCTATCAGGCTGTAATTGATGGAGGAAGAAGTGTGAAGTGCATCGATGTGCGAACGTGAGACTTCATCAGCTGCTGCATTATTGAGTACCTTCACATGCCTGATGTGTGTCATGAACTGGGATATGTAGTCGAGAGGATGAATCTCCCTTGGGGAGTGACAATCAGGCTTTGAGTGTTTGGCATACACCAAACGTTTGCGGTCAGTGTAGATGATGAGAGTTCTTCCTTCCAGTAGATGTCTGAAGTGCTTGATGATGAGATACATGGCTCATAACTCCCGATCGAAGGTCCTGTTGTGAGACTCAGCCAGCTCCAGTCACTTTGAGAAGGCTGCCATTCTCCGTCGACAAGCTGAACAAGGAGGGCGGCCTCAGCCAATTTAACTTTCACCTTTTCAAAGGCTGAAAACTCTCGCTCACCAAGGGTGATAGGCTGGTTACTCCTCTTCTGATCCTTGACCTCGTCAGTGAGGTGTTGCAGCATGTCAGCACAGTTGGGAATTAAATGCGGTAGAAGTTCACCAGGCCTAGAAATTCTCTCAAACTGTGGAGTGTTGTCGGTGTTGGGAAATCTTGAATGGTTTTCACCTTGTCGGGTAGAGGACATATTCCCTGCCCATCTACTACATGGCCGAGGAAAATGAGTGTAGATAATCCCCACTGACACTTGGCTCGATCACCACACCATACTTAGCCAACTGGTCGAAAAGCTGTCTCAGATGTGTTTCATGTTCCTCTTGTGTCGAGCTAGCTACTCAGCTCAGAGGTCATCGAGACGGGCGTACACGAAAGGCAATTCTTGTACGACATCGTCGATGAAACGTTGAAAAGTCTGAGCTGCGTTGTGTAGATGGAAGAGCATACACATTGATTCAGAGTCCAAACAGTGTGGTAATGACCATCTTACAGATATAATCAGTCTCGACTGGTATCTTACGGAGCGCTCTAACTAAATCTACCTTCGAGAAAACTCGAACACCTTGTAGAGAATAAGATAAGTCTTGGAGGTGTGGCACTGGATAGCAATCAGGCATGGTGGATTTGTTGAGTGCCTGATAATCTCCACAAGGCCGCCAGTCTCCTGGCGTCTGCTTCGGGACCATGTCAAAGGGGGAGGGGTGGGGTGGGGGGTGGGGACCAGTTGCTGCAATATGGGTGGATGACACCAAACTCAAGCATGTGATGAAACTCTGCATGTGTGTTTCTTCATTAGAAGAGGAGCAGTGATCACAGTACAGACAGTGTCCACACCTCTGCTGGGCAGACTGTCCATCAAATATGTTGAAGGGGGTACATGAACAAAAATGTCATCAGTTGTGATCTGAAGAAGACTAGAAGGGCACTCTTCGATGTCACCAGATATTCCGCTGTCTACATTATTACATCATTGTACATACTTGTACAAACTTTGATTTAAAACCCCGAAACCAGATACAAACTAGAAGGCCACTCGGTGGAGCGTATACCTCCACCACATCATGCCTGATCCAAGAGAACATATCGGGTCCAATACAATGTTGAAATATCTTATTATACAGTACTATATCGTTTTTAGCACTATCAATGGTGAAGAATCATCTTAACAATTAAATAATTCTCGTATCCAGATCCCGATTCGGATCTTCACTAAAATCGAATCAATTCGTGCTTGCCACATACCCAACGTGTCCACCAGGTTTCCTCCAAATCCGTCAACAACTTTTTGAGATATCGTGCTATATATTGGTTTCGCCCTATCTCTCAATGGTGAAGAATCAATTAAAACAAGTGGTGCCCGGCACAACAAATCCCACCCATTTAAGGCATAAAGTTATTTTGGGGATCAAATTTAAATTTGATACATCCTTAACCTGAATGTTGATTATAAGGAATAGAATAAGGAATATTTTAGTCTTAGTTTGAAGTCAATTAAACCATTTTTTATGAAGTTCTGAGCGAAAAACGATTTTGACCTTTTCGTGACCTGACCTTGACCTTTGACCTATTTGGACCCAAAAGTTAATGGGGTCGTCCGATGTTCATTAGGTAAAGTTGCTAACAGACAGACAAACAAACCGGACGATTACAATATCCCGCTCCCTCCCTCCGGGGGGCGGGATAAAAATATCAAATCCGGATGCGGATTTGAATCTTCACCAAAATGGAATCAATTATTCATTGTCACACACCCAACATGTCCATCGGGTTTCGGTCGAATCCATCTACAACTTTTTGAGTTATCCTGCACGCAGACAAACAAACAAACAAACAAACAGACAGACAGAAAGTGGTGAAAACAAACAAACAGACAAACAGACCTTTGGTGGCGAAAGTTAGTATTAAATAATTCTGGCTACCAGATCATGCATCTGATGAGGTTGAAATTTGAACATATATTCCCCATGACTACTAAATCATAACTGTGACGTTTCATGTCGATTGATGAAGCAGTTTAAGAGAAATAATTTTTTTTTTGTTCCAACCAATATGGCTGCAAGACCATATGACCAATTAATTATTGGTGAACACCCTGGTATCCCCAAGGCTTGGGGAACATGTGGGTGAAGTTTCCCCTCGATCTGTCAAACCGTCCTGGAGAAGAAGATTTTTAAGCGTATATTCTTCAAAAAATCATAGCTGCCAAACCATGTGACATATGATGTCATAGGTGTTCAGAGAAGATTTTTGAAGGCTTTGATGTGAAAAAAAACATGCCTGCCGAATCACGTGACTGATGACATCATCAAAATTTCTTTCCCCCAACCAATTTTGCTCTCGATGACCCTCAAAATTTTTCATACTGATCGGAAAAAGCATTTCACATATGCAATTATTTTGTCATAATGAAGCTACCTATGACATCATCAAAAAAAATCACCTCGTTTCCCATTGGGTGAACTTGACATGCGCCAAGTTTCAAATTTTTTTTTTCCCATGGAGCAGTTTCAGAGGTACAGAGGTCCAAAGATTTTCCTTTTTTTCCAACATGGAGGCCACACCACATGACCAATGACATCATAATTATCATTAAAACATTCTGCATGAGGATTTGCATCTATGGTGAAATGTTCCTGTCAATCGGATCAGCGGTTGCAGAGAAAACAGAGGAAATTAACACGGATGTATGTACGTACATACGGACGAACAGGAAAACACAATGCTGCTGGCAACTTCATCAGCGGAGACATAAAAACTACAGAGGAACAAACCAGCAGTTACAGCCTTCTTTTGCAAGAATCTAGTTTTAGATTTAGTGAGCACTGCACATTCTGCAGTCAGCCTGCCAATTGCTCAGGCAAAAAAAGGGGCAGTGGAGTTTGTTTTCAGACAGAATGCCAGATTTCAAACAAGAGTCTGCCAGTCGAATCACACCAAAGACTTCAACAATGGTTCTTGAGGTTCAGCATTGAAAAAGATAGAGCACAGACAATCTCCATCAGCTGGCATCCATAGGGAGGAGGAAATTCTTCCTGAGGAAATGCCCCACTGAGCACGGTGAGAAATGCAGTGCCATCATTGTGACGTCACTGGTACTCAGAGTGTCCCGGGAAG
This sequence comes from Eptatretus burgeri, assembly GCF_056783735.1. NCBI lineage: Eukaryota > Metazoa > Chordata > Myxini > Myxiniformes > Myxinidae > Eptatretus > Eptatretus burgeri. Next base: position 119,627,109 of record NC_140964.1, read on the forward strand.
TGACGGCACTTCCCCCAAGCTCATTGGCTGTGTTAAGTGTTTGTCTCGTCAATATATCCATGTGTATGTGAGTGGCAGTTCCATTACGAGCCTGAGAGCTTGTATTAAAAAAAAAAAAAAAAGCAAAGAAAACTGTTGAGCGTGCTTGCATAGAGCGTGAGCACAGAAAATTCACAGCAGGATTGAGTTTGCTCAGGATTTACATGCAGCAGATGCTGTTTACCACCAGGTCTCCAATATCAATCTCCAAAAGGGGAAACAACCATCAGCAGCGTATGAGTCAACTTGCCAAAGTAACTAGCAATGCCTAGGTAAATCGATTGACACTGTAAAGGAAGAAGACTTTTTAAAGGTGGCTAAATATTTCAAAGAAAACGAGGATGAACAGACAACCATCATTGATCTTGTGCAGAAAATGGGAGATTTATTCGACCAAGACACTGACATGTAGCACGAAGCATATGAAAAGCAAGCTTATCGAGCACTTTGGCTACGGTATCGTTATCACCAGCATCAAGACAAAGGATGATGTGGTGACATCGAGAAGCACAGAGCTTCGAATATTCTGAACAGCTTTTATGAAAATGCGAATTGACAGACCGAAGCAGAGAGAATTTGAATCATTAAAACTGCTGCTGATCTCATCAAGAATGAGAGAAAATGTACACAGACGTCTAAAGATATATCCATCCATCCATACATTGGGGCCATACTCTGTAGAGAGCATTGGTGCTGCATAAGCAGTTTCCTGGATTATTGGGCACAATCCTGGACAGGTCACTACTCCAACAGAGGACACTCAAATGGCTCAATCATCCCAGCAAGCTGGTACTCATTTTACTAACCTTGGAAGGATGACAAGCTGAGTCAACCGCACCTGATATTAATTCAACAGAGAAAAACAAGGATTTTAACTAAGGATACTAGGATACCCAAACCTACCACCCTAACCATTAAGCCAACACCAGACATATAAAGATCCATATCCCACCCTTGAAGATGTATCTTCTTTTGAAAAGAACAGTATATTTGTATCAGAGACACTGCGCTTACTGTATGTCTGAGGACAATACTCAGTGAGAACAAAGCAAAACTAAAAATTCCATCAGTAGGCCAGACCATTTTTCAAGCTGCTCATGTGAGAGTGACTCTAAAAAAAACAAAAAAACATGATTTTTGCTCTTCTTATTCTGAAATGAAGATATATAAAATGTCTGCAGTAAGATCACAATGTACTGACATCCCACGTATCAGCACAGTGCATTCATTGCACATCGCCGGTATCACCCCAGATCACTTTTTCCAGTTTGTTGCAGACAATGCTGACCACAATTTCAAAACAATGGATGGACAGGATATGTTCCGTGGAATGGGGATAAATCGAAGCTGTGACAACTGGAACCAAACGAGAAACGCCTGTACCGAGGTGTTCTACCAGAGCTTCAGATGTGGTTAATGTCGGAAAGATTGGCATACACTTATACAAGGGAACTTGCGGTGCAAGTTTTGTCTACAAGGAACTCCAGAACTGCCATAACAATAACCAAACCTGGAAGCTCGGCCTTCTGTGGAAGGTCGCCTGGCCCATCCGGTCACCTCGGACTGGGTGGTCAGGAATGATGCAAGCTGTCAATTAGGGCACTCACCCAGGGAAATCATCAGTCACGTTATTTTTACCAATTATAGACACGAATGTAAGTGACATGAGCTGTGTCTATTCAACAATGACATTTGTGGCAGCAGAATGAAGGCAACACCAACTGAAGCTTATCCTCACATTTGACCATCCTTAATGGTGGAAAGCTCAGTTAATCATTGCCAATGAACCTTGTAAAAGCGAATTGTGCTCCGCTATCCTGTGTCTTGGTGAATTACACACAGAAATGAGTTATCTTGGTTCCATAGGCAATGTGATGTCATCATCAGATCTCGAAAAACTGCTCAAAACTCTGCAAGGCACATGCTCAGTGGATCAGTGGAAAGGCGCTGGCGAGAGCAGTTAAGAGACATTTGCTTGTTGACTCTGTCCTGAATGCAATTGTTATGGCAGAGGCATTTAATTTTCCCCTTTCAGAAGTCCACATATGGCTGAGAACTGAGAACCAGTGGGGCACGAGCCGAAACAGTGTCACAGGGAAACAGAGCCAAGTAGAACGCAGGCTGACGATCCAGAGGACCTTGAGGAATCAAGTAAACGGAATGACAAACTTATTGCTGGATACGTTTTGGCAGATGTAGTCTGTTTGGAAAGTGTACTTGATAAAGTCAATGGAAAACTGGAGGAACAAAAGGCAGCAATGGTGTCTCACCATCAGCTTGAAAATGGCAGCCACCTTGGATTTTCAGTTGGACAAATCCTTTGTACAATAAATCAATAGTAACAGATATGTGGTATGTTTTTAAAAATCTCATATTGACATTAGTTGACTGGTTCTCATAAATATTGCTCAGTAAATATTACCAGAAAATATTGGTTTGAGTGGCCAGTTTGGAACTATGCAAATTAACTTTTTTGCCCTGCCTACATTTATCTATATGTTTTATGTTGTTTGGGAAGGTTGGGCGAGTTAGTTACAAGAAACCGCATTTCTGTCGCAATTTCTTTGCTTTCCTTCCTTCGTTCTTTCATTCCTCTTTTTTCCCCACCTTCAAACTCTTTTTAATCCCACAAACTCCCACACTCTCTTCAATCCCACTCTTCCCTCCAGGTTTTCAAAACAGCTCATCACCATCTCTTATCTTCCCCCATCCAAATCCATGATCTTTTCTACCTCCGCTATAATCAACCCCAAACCGACCTCCTTAAAGTTCCCCACTTTCCTTCCTGAAAGTCCCTGAAAGTTCCTGTAGTGTCTATCTTATTTACCCTGTGTACCCCCATCCCATCGCTCTCCTTTACACAGATATCCGAATGTCTCTGTTCCTCACTGTTTTTTCCTTTCCTCTCCAACCCCTCGTCTCCTGCTCCCTCGGTCAAATCAGAGATTGACAGGACAAATATGGAAACAACTTTACCAGTGGAAATAATGTGGTTTTACCATGTGAGACATAATACACGGTGATGCTCACCATAACAGTAACAGTCTGATGTTTAAACGACAAATGTGATCATCATTAGTTAGATATTTATCGGTATGTCGTTCTAATAAGGGCAAATAAGCTTGAAATCTGGATAGGTGGCTCCATTTGATGTTTAACTGATGATGACTATGTAATATTTGTCTGTTTGACAGAGTTGCCTGGCCGAAGCCTCTGGGTTGGAGGTGATGCTTTGATGTCGGACAATGTCCCATTGAGATTGGGGGAGTGCTCGTCACACTCCACATGCTTCGATTTACCTGCCGATCGCATCACGTGCCTTCTGGTTGAATGGCTTGCGTTAGCAGGAACAATCGCCTCGGTGGCAGATGGACTGTTGTTCTTTGCAGATTATGCGGTTTTACCATGCGAGACATAATCCGTGCAGATGCTCACCATAACAGTAAGGAGGTGCATCTGATGTTTAAATGACAAATGTGATCATTATTGGTATGCCGTCTTGATGAGGGCAAATAAGCCTGAAATCGAGATATGTGGCTCCGTTTGATGTTTAACTGATGTTGACCATGCAATCTTTGTCTGTTTGACAGAGTTGCCGGGCCGAAGCCTCTGGGTTGGAGGTGACACTTTGGTGTCGGACTGTGTCCAATGGAGATTGGGGGAGTGTTCATCACACTCCACATGTTATATATATCATGATATTTCAAAACATTGTGGATGGATTATGACAAAACTTGGTGGATGAGTGGGTATGTGACATGAACAATCTGATTAGATTTTGGTTGAGGTTTGGATGCAGATCAGCCTATCAGTGGGATACACAATGTAAACTGTTCAGCTTGGCTGAGATATATGCTCCACCGAATGCCGTTCTAGTTTATTGTGAAGTACTTGAATGATTAAACCACCAATCACCACCCAATCTACTCCTTCGTTTTTTGTATACCCATGGCTATGTGATGACTTTCCTGATATCTGTGAGCCTTAACCTTTGGCTATTTCTCGAAATAGATATCTATTTGTAGATTTACATCACAAATGTACAGTATAAAATTTGTTGTTGAATGACATTGATTTAAACTCACCACAGTGGAGGCCAATGATGAATCGTCCGACAATGAGCAATTCAAGTGAAGATGCTATCTTTGAAAAGCCCATTAATAGTGCAGCAAGAAGGGCCAATATGTTGTTCACCCACATTCCATTCCTTCTGTATAGCACATCATCCCATAGAACCTTATTACAACAGTCCCACCATGCCATACTCATACAATAAAAAAAAACACAAAGGAATGAAAAATTAAATTACTGAAGGATTAAATTACTCAAATACTGTACCTGCCCAAACGAGTAGATAGAGCATCCACAGCAAAGGAACCCAGCATGCCACCCACAGGAAAAATGGCAACTGAAAGAGCCCATAGTGAAAGAAGGGTCTCCTCGTTGATTGGTTCTTTGTGACGTTCAATCCAAGACTCATTGTAAAAGTCCTGAATAACCTGCAAACATATCGCATTGCACTTTCGGTAGCGATCCATATTTTATCGAGATTCAGGTGGTCAATCTGAATGATTTTTGTACCCCGCCCCTCCGACAAGGTCGGGAATGGGGGGCATTAAAATGAACTCCGTCCGACCGACCGACCAACCGATCATCTGTCCATGTACTATCGTGTACGCGATATTTCAAAAACTATTGAACATTTCGCTTTGATATTGCAGATATCTATTCCTCGTGCTATTATCTCAACCTGAATAGATCGCGGCTGTGATTGGCTGAATTACGTTGCCATGGCAACCATCAATGTTTCAAATTCCAGGACTCCTGGACGAATGCAGTAATTTAACAAGTATGTTGAATAAATTACCACCAAATACAGTTTCTGCTGAAAATACTCCTTTCTTATAAAGCAGATCTGAAATGGCTTTTACTTATAAGGCAAAATATAAGGCACATCCTTATCCGGCAGATTTTATCTAGGCAGATCTGAAATGGGATGCTCATGTTAGTTACATTGTTAATCGAGCTAACAGTTGTTTGTATATGCTTCAGAAGTTGAAATATCATTTCCTCGCACGCAATGATGTTGCAACCGTTTTTCACATCTTTTGTCCGCCCTGCATTGAAATATAGGGCTCCCGTGTGGTCGAGCAAAATTATATACAGAGGCTATGTAATGCCATTGAAATTGTTCAGAAAAGAGCTTGTAGAGTCTAATCTATATCCTTGGCCCTAACTATCATAGTTACTGAGATGCTTTACACGATTGTGGTCTGGAGTCACACAAAAGTAGACGTGATCAACTCTGCCATTCTTTTGTGAGACTGCTGCCAAATTCCAAGCTTTACCATATGCTACCTGTTGACAGATGTTATAGTGTCTACCAATTATGAAACCCAAAACAATTAATTGAATTTAGATGTAAAATGGTAAGATTCAATACCAGCACAATGTCATATCTTATACACATAATGAATGGACCCCAGTGACTGATAAATTTTAAACTCTGATGTCATGTATCTAGTTGAAGCAACATGCAATTTATCCATTTTCTTTGTTTTAATATGCTATTTGTGCTCTGTTTTTTTTTTGTGTGTTTTGTATTTCTATGTTTTACTTGTAAAATTAATGATTGTAAAGCTTACCTTAATTCAGCTTTGGCTGCTATGGAAGTTGATTTGAAATAAATCTTTAATAAATATTATCATTATTATTCCTTATAAGAATGGGACATTTGTCAACAAACAAACGATTTGGTAGAGTCAGAGGATTCCACAAAACAAGATTGTACAAGTAGAGGTACATTGAAAGTACACCACCCCCATGCCAAATTAATGAATAACAAATCCTCCAGTCTTCGGCACCTGGCGATGCCACCTTACAGCACATTACAGATGAAATTGGGAGGAAGGAGTGTACAATAATCGATTGATTAGTTTCATAATTAAAATAAATAAATAATAATCGTAAAATAATTAATTTCTTAATCAATTAGCCAATGGCATACCTAAACCACCACTGTTTCATCTGAATCTGTAACTTTTTGAAAATTAAATAATTAATCGAAAAATTAAACAATCAATCAATTAATTGATTAATCAATCAATCAAAATACCCTTTATAGCCAAATCACTTGTTCACTGTCGTGTACAAATATCAGTTTCCGAGCTCAAAAGGTGCCTGAGATATTGCCCAGATGAGAAAGAAAATAAATAACTAATAAATCGATAACAATTAAGTAATTATGATCAATTAATTGATTAATCAAAAAAATACCGTTTTGCCAAAGCACTTGTTCGCTTTTGTTCCCAAAAGTTCAGCTTCCTAGCTCAAAGGATAGCTGAGATATCACCCGGACAAACAAGAAAACAAACAAACAAGCCGTGGGCGACATGGATGGTCGCTATATAATTGCATACTAGTCATACAGTTTTTGACGGATCGGGTTCAAATTTTTTGACAAAGAGGTTGACTATAGTGCGCATAAAAGTGCGGAAGCAGAATTTTGATTTTCGAAAATGAAATATTTTTCGGATTTTTTTCAAAAATTTCAAAGTCCCGTTGCTAGGCAATGGTGGCGTCCATAGCAACGGTGCTCAAAAGCATACAACTAGATCCTGGTATGAACCTACCTGTCAAGTTTCATCAAAATCGGTTGACTCCTCTGGCCTCCAGAGCTGTCCATTACATACAAACATACAGACAGACATACAGACAGACGAAAAACCTGAGAATAACGGTAGTCTAGCAACCACCCAACAAGAAAACGGAGTAAAAACCGAGTACCCCCTTCGTTGGATGCCCGGCGATGACGTCATGCATCACCTGGATATGGATTGGGAAGAAGCGGTGTACTATAATGGTTTTATTAAACATTAAAAAAACATGACAGAGATAAACAATGGAATTAAGCATACAAGTGATAACAACGCATTCACAAACGAGAAAGCATTTCAAAATGCAAAGCCCGATGGCATCCTGAAAAAAATAAACAATGAAAACAACAGCTAAAAAAAACATGTAACATTTTTAATTAGTGTCCTTCAGATTCTCATAATAAAGGTTTGTTGAAAATTTGATGAAAAAAGCTCAATTGGCAAACTAGAAAGAATCTCAAAATGCAAGGGGACACAATAAGCGATTACAAAACCTGACCAGCCATCTTGCACTGACACGTGGCGGATGGGATAATAAGGTCTATCTATACTTATTGTGACTTCATCCTTTGACATATTGTCCCAATTATTAATTACTATTCTTCATATTCTCATAATACAGGTTTGTTAAAAATTTAATGACAAAAGCTCAAATTATAGAAAAAAATTAATGGCCTAGACAGACACACTGAAGCGATTGTAAAACTGTCTCCCACTGTGTGGTGGACGGGTTAAGTGCTGTACCTACAACCAAAGGGTGTCCTTCAATCAATGATAAAAAAAAAACACCTGGGCTGGAATATTCATACCTGACTGCTTTTTCTGCAATCTGTAATTTTTATGCATCAGGAAATGCAAAGCTGGAGAAATCACAGCAGTGGTAGTGGTGTCAGAGCCCTAAGCTTGGCTGTTTTCCCTGAACCTTGAGAATTTTCCCTGAATCATGAAGATAATTGGAGAAAGGTGGATGGATGGGATTTGTCAGTTGATGAAAATAGTGATTTAACCTCTTGTTCCTCTTTCGTGAAGCAACTAGTGATTGGTGGAATCGATTTCTAAGTACTTGATTCTCGATTCGAATCATGGAATCGAAAGGAATGAAGTAGTGAACCAAAATCAACGTCGATTCTAGGAAGAAATGCTTTTTAGAGGAAAATTTTTTCGTACGTCTCGATTGGCATATAAGCTCACCGGTGGGGCACGCTAACGGACGGGACGGGCAAAAAATCAATAAGCTAAGCCAGCCTGTATCTGTTGTTGAAGACTCTGGCTTCAAAGACTTTTATGGGGCTTTTACTGAACATATAACCTCCCAAGTCGTTACACAATCATGTGAAATATGCTTCCTGAAGTGTATCGAGAAACCAGGTGAAAACTTCCGAGGATGATTCATGCTGCTACTTCCATTGCCATCACAACAGATGTCTGGGCATCTTCTCAAACCCAGGCACATATCACTCTCATGGCAGACTTCCTCAACAGCGAGAATGGAATTTGAATGGTGTTGTTCTTCGCACGTTACATACGATATCTACAAATTCCCCATACACCAAATCCAAACAAAAATAAAAACGAAAATGAAATACTTGGAATCCTACTTGATCCCACTGATCCATAGCAAAAGGTATTCGGAATCGCCTATCCCTAATGGGAACTCACCCGCTGTGGCGCATTGATGACACCGATATTGTATCCATATTGAAACGACCCGATCGCAGCACCAAAAGATGAAAGCAACAGCCACCCTGTGACCTGCAGTGATGAGATAAAACAAAGGTCAAATCATGCCTTGCAACATAATTCGTGAAAGCAACAGACTTCTGGTGCGATCATCCTCTTTCTGTCATCAACAGCTGTAATTGCTCAATTTTTCAGGAGTAAAATTGATTTACAGCTCAAGACCCAACATTATAATTTCATTACTGCACATGAATGATATAATTATGTTGCTAAAATCCTGATCATAAGTTTAATTGGCAATTTTTCTCAGGAATTTGTTCATGGTGCCAGTCACACAGCTCGCATACTCTCCGTGAAGGACACCGTGGGATCTTTAACGTCCACTAACGAATGCCGGCAGATGAGAAGCCAGTTCAAGGTCCATCTGAAGGATGGCACACACATTGATGAATCACCCTGCCTGTGAAACAATGGGATGACTGTTTCTAGCTGGGCCAAGATTCAAACCCAGGCTAGACGGTGATTTAGAGGCGAGTGTGCGTACCTCTAGGACATCCTGCCAGCTGAGGCACATATTGTGTCTAGACTTTTGTTGGGCCTGGATTTGAGAGCGATTTTTACA
>NC_140964.1:119648605-119716105 GCF_056783735.1 Eptatretus burgeri
TTAGGGTCAAGCAAAAATCACCGCCAAATAATTTATACCTTCGTACTACGTGTATCTATTACTAATAGGAGGACCTTTCATCTGTCCATCCGGCAACATTCTAAAAGGGTTCCTTTCCTGCTATTCTATGATGATAAAAAATGTATTGTTGGAAAGTTAAAAATCCAATTACTTGGAACAAAAAATTGTTCCTGATTAAACATGAATACGCCCATTAAGCCCATATTTCAGGCATTGAAGAATAAGAAGCAGGATTTGGAGCTAAATGCAGCGGTTCCAATGGAAACAGTTTTCTTATTCCTCGACTGCAGGAACCCTTTAGAATAATGCACGATGGACACGGAAGGACACAAAATTGTCCATGGACACGGAAGGACACGAACAGCTTCAGAAGCCAATTTTTCCCTCATTGAGAAAGAAGCAAACATTGAAGAAGGCAAAATGGAGTGAAAAAAAAGAAGTGGCTCCTCCAACAGTTCTATACAGAGGTGAGGACCATTTGCAGTCTCCATATCAACTGCATTCCAAGCGTTCAGGAGCTCCTGATAAAATGACGGCAACCATGAACAAGGCTTCATGAGGTGATGAGGAAAATATTGTTACGAATCTGGAAGCCATGAGCACTCAACATACAGGTCCAATAGCTCAGTTATTTCGATAAGTAAATGTGGATAGATAGCTCCCTTTCCCCTGTTTAATGGGTAATTAAATGTTCATGCACTACAAAGTTAGTTTGATAGCTATAGTCAGGGTTTTCTTTTATTTTTACACCCCTCTTAACTACAACAACAACAACAGCATCACCCTCACCTTCACCTCGCTCTGACCGACGCCATTGCCTATGTGCGTGTCTGCACGTATGTGGGCAGAGCCCACGCAGAATAATGTTAACTGCCTGTTTGGAGGGCAGTCCACAGCGACGGCCATAATGCCCGTTTTGGCCAATGACAGGGCGACGAACGCATTTTGCGTGCCAAAACCATCCAGTGAGGGAGAGTGGGGAGGGAGGAGGCGAACTCCCCACCCCGGACGAGGGTGAATAAGGATGCGGCGCGATAGGAAAAAAAGAGTTTTTGGTTGTCGGGACGAGCGCTGACGGAGCTCTCGACTCTGCTCGCATCTCGCTGGTGCCTGGTTCTTCCATCGCATCTCTCTGGCACCTGGTTCTTCCATCGCATCTCGCTGGTGCCTGGTTCTTCCATCGCATCTCGCTGGTGCCTGGTTCTTCCATCTCATCTCTCTGGTGCCTGGTTCTTCCATCGCATCTCGCTGGCGCCTGGTTCTTCCATCGCATCTCGCTGGCGCCTGGTTCTTCCATCGCATCTCGCTGGTGCCTGGTTCTTCCATCACATCTCTCTGGTGCCTGGTTCTTCTATTGCATCTCGCTGGTGCCTGGTTCTTCAATCGCATCTCGCTGGCGCCTGGTTCTTCCATCGCATCTCTCTGGTGCCTGATTCTTCAATCGCATCTCGCTGGCGCCTTGTTCTTCCATCGCATCTCGCTGGTGCCTGGTTCTTCCATCGCATCTCTCTGACACCTGGTTCTTCCATCGCATCTCGCTGGTGCCTGGTTCTTCCATCGCATCTCGCTGGTGCCTGGTTCTTCCATCGCATCTCGCTGGTGCCTGGTTCTTCCATCGCATCTCGCTGGTGCCTCGTTCTTCCATCGCATCTCGCTAGTGCCTGGTTCTTCCATCGCATCTCGCTGGTGCCTGGTTCTTCCATCGCATCTCGCTGGTGCCTGGTTCTTCCATCGCATCTCGCTGGTGCCTGGTTCTTCCATCGCATCTCACTGGTGCCTGGTTCTTCCATCGCATCTCGCTGGTGCCTGGTTCTTCCATTGCATCTCGCTGGTGCCTGGTTCTTCCATTGCATCTCGCTGGTGCCTGGTTCTTCCATCGCATCTCGCTGGTGCCTGGTTCTTCCATTGCATCTTGCTGGCACCTGGTTCTTCCATTGCATCTCGCTGGTGCCTGGTTCTTCCATCGCATCTCTCTGGTGCCTGGTTCTTCAATCGCATCTCGCTGGCACCTGGTTCTTCCATCGCATCTCGCTGGTGCCTGGTTCTTCAATCGCATCTCACTGGCGCCTTGTTCTTCCATCGCATCTCGCTGGTGCCTGGTTCTCCCATCGCATCTCGCTGGTGCCTGGTTCTTCCATCGCATCTCGCTGGTGCCTGGTTCTTCCATCGCATCTCGCTGGTGCCTGGTTCTTCCATCGCATCTCGCTGGTGCCTGGTTCTTCCATCGCATCTCGCTAGTGCCTGGTTCTTCCATCGCATCTCGCTGGTGCCTGGTTCTTCCATCGCATCTCGCTGGTGCCTGGTTCTTCCATCGCATCTTGCTGGTGCCTGGTTCTTCCATTGCATCTCGCTGGTGCCTGGTTCTTCCATTGCATCTCGCTGGTGCCTGGTTCTTCCATCGCATCTCGCTGGCACCTGGTTCTTCCATCGCCTCTCTCTGATGCCTGGTTCTTCCATTGCATCTCGCTGGTGCCTGGTTCTTCCATTGCATCTCACTGGTGCCTGGTTCTTCCATTGCATCTCGCTGGTGCCTGGTTCTTCCATTGCATCTCGCTGGTGCCTGGTTCTTCCAGCGCATCTCGCTGGTGCCTGGTTCTTCCATCGCATCTCGCTGGTGCCTGGTTCTTCCAGCGCATCTCGCTGGTGCCTGGTTCTTCCATCGCATCTCGCTGGCACCTGGTTCTTCCATCGCATCTCGCTGGTGCCTGGTTCTTCCATCGCATCTCACTGGTGCCTGGTTCTTCCATCGCATCTCGCTGGTGCCTGGTTCTTCCATCGCATCTCGCTGGTGCCTGGTTCTTCCATCGCATCTCGCTGGTGCCTGGTTCTTCCATTGCATCTCGCTGGTGCCTGGTTCTTCCATCGCATCTCTCTGGTGCCTGGTTCTTCAATCGCATCTCGCTGGCACCTGGTTCTTCCATCGCATCTCGCTGGTGCCTGGTTCTTCAATCGCATCTCACTGGCGCCTTGTTCTTCCATCGCATCTCGCTGGTGCCTGGTTCTCCCATCGCATCTCGCTGGTGCCTGGTTCTTCCATCGCATCTCGCTGGTGCCTGGTTCTTCCATCGCATCTCGCTGGTGCCTGGTTCTTCCATCGCATCTCGCTGGTGCCTGGTTCTTCCATCGCATCTCGCTAGTGCCTGGTTCTTCCATCGCATCTCGCTGGTGCCTGGTTCTTCCATCGCATCTCGCTGGTGCCTGGTTCTTCCATCGCATCTTGCTGGTGCCTGGTTCTTCCATTGCATCTCGCTGGTGCCTGGTTCTTCCATTGCATCTCGCTGGTGCCTGGTTCTTCCATCGCATCTCGCTGGCACCTGGTTCTTCCATCGCCTCTCTCTGATGCCTGGTTCTTCCATTGCATCTCGCTGGTGCCTGGTTCTTCCATTGCATCTCACTGGTGCCTGGTTCTTCCATTGCATCTCGCTGGTGCCTGGTTCTTCCATTGCATCTCGCTGGTGCCTGGTTCTTCCAGCGCATCTCGCTGGTGCCTGGTTCTTCCATCGCATCTCGCTGGTGCCTGGTTCTTCCAGCGCATCTCGCTGGTGCCTGGTTCTTCCATCGCATCTCGCTGGCACCTGGTTCTTCCATCGCATCTCGCTGGTGCCTGGTTCTTCCATTGCATCTCGCTGGTGCCTGGTTCTTCCATTGTATCTCGCTGGTGCCTGGTTCTTCCATTGCATCTCGCTGGTGCCTGGTTCTTCCATCGCATCTTGCTGGCTCCTGGTTCTTCCATCGCATCTCTCTGACACCTGGTTCTTCCATCGCATCTCGCTGGTGCCTGGTTCTTCCATTGCATCTCGCTGGTGCCTGGTTCTTCCATTGCATCTCGCTCGTGCCTGGTTCTTCCATCGCATCTCGCTGGTGCCTGGTTCTTCCATCGCATCTCGCTGGCACCTGGTTCTTCCATCGCATCTCGCTGGTGCCTGGTTCTTCCATCGCATCTCACTGGTGCCTGGTTCTTCCATCGCATCTCGCTGGTGCCTGGTTCTTCCAGCGCATCTCGCTGGTGCCTGGTTCTTCCATCGCATCTCGCTGGTGCCTGGTTCTTCCAGCGCATCTCGCTGGTGCCTGGTTCTTCCATCGCATCTCGCTGGCACCTGGTTCTTCCATCGCATCTCGCTGGTGCCTGGTTCTTCCATCGCATCTCACTGGTGCCTGGTTCTTCCATCGCATCTCGCTGGTGCCTGGTTCTTCCATCGCATCTCGCTGGTGCCTGGTTCTTCCATCGCATCTCGCTGGTGCCTGGTTCTTCCATCGCATCTCGCTGGTGCCTGGTTCTTCCATTGCATCTCGCTGGTGCCTGGTTCTTCCATCGCATCTCTCTGGTGCCTGGTTCTTCAATCGCATCTCGCTGGCACCTGGTTCTTCCATCGCATCTCGCTGGTGCCTGGTTCTTCAATCGCATCTCACTGGCGCCTTGTTCTTCCATCGCATCTCGCTGGTGCCTGGTTCTCCCATCGCATCTCGCTGGTGCCTGGTTCTTCCATCGCATCTCGCTGGTGCCTGGTTCTTCCATCGCATCTCGCTGGTGCCTGGTTCTTCCATCGCATCTCGCTAGTGCCTGGTTCTTCCATCGCATCTCGCTGGTGCCTGGTTCTTCCATCGCATCTCGCTGGTGCCTGGTTCTTCCATCGCATCTTGCTGGTGCCTGGTTCTTCCATTGCATCTCGCTGGTGCCTGGTTCTTCCATTGCATCTCGCTGGTGCCTGGTTCTTCCATCGCATCTCGCTGGCACCTGGTTCTTCCATCGCCTCTCTCTGATGCCTGGTTCTTCCATTGCATCTCGCTGGTGCCTGGTTCTTCCATTGCATCTCACTGGTGCCTGGTTCTTCCATTGCATCTCGCTGGTGCCTGGTTCTTCCATTGCATCTCGCTGGTGCCTGGTTCTTCCAGCGCATCTCGCTGGTGCCTGGTTCTTCCATCGCATCTCGCTGGTGCCTGGTTCTTCCAGCGCATCTCGCTGGTGCCTGGTTCTTCCATCGCATCTCGCTGGTGCCTGGTTCTTCCATCGCATCTCGCTGGCACCTGGTTCTTCCATCGCATCTCGCTGGTGCCTGGTTCTTCCATTGCATCTCGCTGGTGCCTGGTTCTTCCATTGCATCTCGCTGGTGCCTGGTTCTTCCATCGCATCTTGCTGGCTCCTGGTTCTTCCATCGCATCTCTCTGACACCTGGTTCTTCCATCGCATCTCGCTGGTGCCTGGTTCTTCCATTGCATCTCGCTGGTGCCTGGTTCTTCCATTGCATCTCGCTCGTGCCTGGTTCTTCCATCGCATCTCGCTGGTGCCTGGTTCTTCCATCGCATCTCGCTGGCACCTGGTTCTTCCATCGCATCTCGCTGGTGCCTGGTTCTTCCATCGCATCTCACTGGTGCCTGGTTCTTCCATCGCATCTCGCTGGTGCCTGGTTCTTCCATCGCATCTCGCTGGTGCCTGGTTCTTCCATCGCATCTCGCTGGTGCCTGGTTCTTCCATCGCATCTCGCTGGTGCCTGCTTCTTCCATTGCATCTCGCTGGTGCCTGGTTCTTCCATTGCATCTCGCTGGTGCCTGGTTCTTCCATCGCATCTCGCTGGTGCCTGGTTCTTCCATCGCATCTCTCTGGCGCCTGATTCTTCCATCGCATCTCTCTGGCGCCTGATTCTTCAGACCGCATCGCGACACTGGTCTGGGTAGCTCGTCTCGTCGAAGACCGCACGAGGCGGGAAGGTCCATGTCCTTCTGGGTATCTGTGTGTGTATGTGTGTATGTGTGTATGTGTGTATGTGTGTATGTGTGTATGTGTGTATGTGTGTATGTGTGTATGTGTGTATGTGTGTATGTGTGTATGTGTATGTGTATGTGTATGTGTATGTGTATGTGTATGTGTATGTGTATGTGAGTGTGTGTGTGTGTGTGTGTGTGTGTGTGTGTGTGTGTGTGTGTGTGTGTGTGTGTGTGTGTGTGTGTGTGTGTGTGTGTCTGTGTGTGTGTGTGTGTGTGTGTGTGTGTGTGTGTGTGTCTGTGGGCCCGTCTGTAAGTAGAAATCGTTAAGTGCTTGCCCTTTGTACATTGCATTTCCTTCTCGTTGGATAACTCTGCTCCTTGCGTGCTCCCCCTTCCCCCCATTATAAATACATCCATGTGTTGAATGTATCAGCTCGTTTTTGTGGTTCTTTTATTGGTTTAACATGGTGAGTGTTGGGAGAATTAAAGAAGGCCGTTGTTGCCATAGTGGTGTGCATTTGGGACCGAGGGAAGCTCTGTGACCATCCGCTCCGGTCACGCATGGGTCGAGCGCGCATACGGCTCGTCCCGTACGAGCGCCGTCGAGGGTGTGAATACTCGGTAGCTCGCCACGTGGGTCTCGGTATTTTGAAGTTTGGCAAACAACCCTGTACCACGTGGTGGAATTATTGACGATTCACGGTCCGGTAAGGGACCCGTACCCTCCGAGTTTTCCGAAAGGTACGATCTAGATTCCGGGTGTTCGGTGGAGTCGACCCTACTGCTCCACCTAGCGGTCGTGCTCGCAGACGATACCCGCCCCGCAACAATCTACCTTTTGTACTTCAACCTGAGCAAGTCCCCGAAGAAATCTGAATCCAGTTTGCAGCATTGGTTTCATGTATAGATAGCTATGGCTAGTCTGTTGACAATATGTATCAACAGGGCCATGAAGGCCGGGAAAACCTGAGTCCTCCTTTTACAAGAGGCAAGCTCAGAACACCAAAGGATACCCAGTGCTTACCATTCCAAAGGCAATTCAACAACTTCATTTTCGCATTTACCAATAATTGGTCTGGAATAATTATACAGAAAATCTTAAACAATAGCTTCGGAGTGATAAACTGCTTGAGCAAACAGGTTCTTCCACGTGGCAAGAGGGCATTCAGTAGCCCTCCCCAGTCTCTCAACTTAGCTGCGATTCCATCCTCCAAATTGATCAAGTTATCATGTGATGACGCCTTGTGACAGATAGAAAGAATAAAACCCCAGATAAATAAATTGATGATGACTCCATGTCATTTGCTAAAACAGTGTGGGCAATTCCTCATTCTGCATAGGGCCAGACAAGAGCCCAGAGCTCTTCCACCAATTAAATGCACCAGAAGATGTTGCTGAGTAGACCTTCGGACAGTCATAAAGTGTTTGCATATCTATCAGACTCCCTGCAAACACGAGAATATCATCTACATTATCATGCGGCAGCACAATGCCACTTAACCTTTGCCTGCTCAGTAAACAAAGGAAAGGTTCAATGCGTATGGAGATCTGACCAGACGGGGACCAGACTGACCAGACAATTCCAGGAGACCCTTGCCTTATTCCTCTTTCAAAAGGTTAAAAATATGAGCAAGGAACCAATAACTTCAATGAGTCACTCTGCCGACATGTACAGGATCTGAAGGATGCCTGCCGATGTAGAGTACCTCCTTCCAAGTCCAAAGAATAACAGGGACTCAAAGAGGTAGTCATGGTTCACATGGTCAAATGCTTTCACTTGGTCCAGAGAAAGAAAGCCTATTGGAAATTGAGTAATGTCCACGCAGTATATTAAATCTCTGACCAGGAATATATTCTCAGATATTGTCCTGCCGGAAATTGCATAGGACTGATCAGGAAATACCAGTTTATGCAATACAGGTCCAAGACAACTTGACAACATTTTTGCCGTTATCTTATCCGTAGTCAATGCACATCACAGACACTGGACAAACAAGCATAGATTGGGAGCATGCGCCACAGTGTGTCGATTTGTCCACTTTCCGCCGGCACTCCAGGGGCCTCTGTCTGGCCTCCCCCAGGCAGATGCCTGACCCATCCCCATCTCATTGGGATAGGACATTCCAGACACCCATCAAAAGGGACCACCAAAGGTTAAACCAAGGAGACTGCCGTCTGGTGGACGACACTTCAGCACCACCCCAACACACACTGCAGTGTGTTTTGTGGAGTGAAGTGTTTTGTGGTGGCTGGAGTGCAAATCCTTCTACCAACCACCTAGGAAAGGTAACCAACTGCAGGAGGCTGTCCGCAGATGCAGTTGGCACCAGATATGGCTCGGCAGGAGCTCTTCCCCCTTTTAGCAGGTTTTGTATTGAATCAAGCTGATTGTCCATGTTCATACAACCTCCACACCAGAGGGACCTGGTGGGGCAGCCAGTTTAGTCGCTGACACTCGACCATGAACAGGTTCGTACAAGTTTTACATGACACCAGCAGCAAGTCACAGATCTGATCTGGCCTGACCTGACAATCAGGGTTGGGTGCCGCCATATCAGGCGGGTTGCTTTGTACCGTCTATTAGCGTGGCACAATGTACGATAGTCCCTTATGTCCCTCAAATCCCCTGCCTTGAGAATGAATGCCAAAATAACCGCATTTGGTCTACTTCATAAGCTTCCTGGGTGACACTTATTGTACGTAATGAATTCCAATTAGACCCCATTCCGTTGTAAAATTAGCAAGACAAGCCATCAATTCCAGGAGACTTATCAAGCGACAGACAATGCAGGGTAGCTGTCGATTTATCTCCATACAGTGGAGCCTCTCGTCACTCCTGGTCTTTTTGGGCAGCCACGGAATAACAGTTCCACAAAGAGCCACGAGCCTCAATATCAACATTCTTACCCAAATAAAGCGAAGCATAAATGCTCAAATCCGCTCATGAACTCTCTAAGTCATTGAGCAAAGAGAGATTCTCAGCAAAAAAAAACACAGGATGGGGTCCTGAAGCAACTGGTGCAGTTTTCCAAAGCTTTGAGATAACTCAGGACATCATCATCCTCAAATTATGACTGCAATTGAGGATGCACATATGCCCCTGAGGCCTCTATGGAACAACTGACCTTCAGGGCATTCTTCTTTTACTCATACCTATGTAATTCAACAAGGGTTTTGGTGAAAGATATGACTCCAATTGTAATGACTTGCAGTCACTCAGCTGGTGTGGTCAGGCATCACTCAATATGCAACAATTCTTCGTCGAGCCGTGCAATCTCTACCCCAAGTGCTTTTCATGCATGATTCATGAGAGTATTCCTGACATAATAAGTTCAACCATATTTTCTATTCGTCCCACCAGAGTCCAAGCGAGTTGAAGTCACCCGTCCTCTTCGTACAAGCTTGCGAAAATTGACGAAAGGCTGAAAAAGCCTCATCTAGGACGAAGATATTGGTGCTAAAAGAGACAGCACCATAGTACATAGTTGAAGTTCGTGAAATTGTAGTAGTCATCATGGTAAACATTTAACACAGTGTTCATTTTATTCAAGCATTGATTTCACAGCAGAAGGGTCTCTTTACTCCCACGCATATACGCATATGAGTTCCACTGACATACGATGTCCCACTCTTCCTACGTCAAGCGGATGTCCCGACATATAACTAACCATGCAGCAGGGGTTTAGGAAGAGTAGGGGGATGACGAATCGGATGTTCATGCTGAGACAGCTGGTGGAGAAGAGGTTTGAGGTGCAAGGGTGAAATTTTTATTGGGATTTGTGGACCTGTTCAAGGCCTACGACGCTGTCGTGAGAGAGATGGTGATGGCGACACTGAGATGGATGGAGTACTGGAAGCAGAAGTTCTGGTGGAAGGGATGTACAAAGGAACAAAGGGAAGAGTTTTGGTTGGTCCAAGGATGTCTAAGGAGTTCAGCATGAGCATTGGTTTGAGGTAGGGAAGCTCACTCATGTTTATCATGATTATGGAGCTGGTAAGCTGGAAGGTGAGCTTGAAGGGTGGTATGGGGAGGATGCTGTATGCAGACAATCAGGCTGTTGTGCTGGAGAGTTGGCGGAATATGCAGTAAGTACTGGGGTAGTAAAAGGAGGCATTTGAGAAACATGGGCTGAAGATGAGTATGGAGAGGACTGACGTGGTGTGGGATGGGCAGCAGAGAAAATAAATTAATATCAGGTTAGAGGGAAAGGAGATCAGACATGGAAATAGGTTTGAATATCTGGAAGGAACAGTGACTGGGGATGCGAAGTATGAGATAGAGGTCTGGAGGAAGATTCGGGTGCGTGTGAATGCATGTTGGAGGGTAGCAGACAGAAAGATATCACGGAAATTGAAAGGGAACGTTCTGATGTCATATGTAACACCGGCCTACCTTTATGGTCTGGAAACGGTGCCACTGGCAGAGACAACAACAAATGCTGCAGGTTTGTAACAACTACTGGGTCAGGAGTATTGTGGGAGTGATCAGGGAAGATGGATGAACTGATGGAGGAGATTGGTGTGCAGATGAGCGTGATGGGGAGAAAGGTGAAATGAGGGCTGAGATGGACGGGACACTTGGTGCAGATAGGGAAAGAGAGAATGGCAAAAAGAGTGGATAGATTGCGAGAGCAAGGTAGGAGGAAAAGAGGTTGACCGTGGTTGAGATGGGAGAATTGTGTGAAGATATCAGTGAGGTAGGGGAGGTTGGAGAGTGGAGAGAGTTGGCTGAGGATGGAGGGAGCTGGAGGAGTATAGTGGTCATGGCAGGACAGAAGCCTGGTGCCATCGGGCCCCACCCCTTATAAAGGGAAGAGCAGGAGGAGAACAACAACATCAAAATATTGCTGTCGTGGGCACTATAGTCGGTACAAACTGCAATGTGCTGTTGATTTGTCCATTGTATACTAATCTCCTTATTGTATAGTTCATGTAAGCATGCAATGGTTTTTCTTCATGTCCTTGCCGTGCTTTTGATAATCATACTCTAAATTGAGTGATGGCGTATGCGTGTATGTATGTACCATCTCCTCCTCGAGAGGATCTGATAGAGAAAGATGAAACTTTTAGGGGTTAATGATATCAACCTGAAGTGTGCCTGTGCAAGTTTTATGTGACTCCGTCAAGTTTTGAAAGAAGAAATTGGATGGGGATTGGGGTGGGACTGGGGAGGAGTGGGACTGGGGAGGAGTGGGACTGGGGAGGAGAGGGATTGGGGAGGAGTGGGATTGGGAAGGAGTGGGACTGGGGAGGAGTGGGATTGGGAAGGAGTGGGACTGGGGAGGAGTGGGACTGGGAAGGAGTGGGACTGGGGAGGAGTGTGACTGGGAAGGAGTGGGACTGGGAGGAGTGTGACTGGGGAGGAGTGTGACTGGGGAGGAGTGTGACTGGGGAGTCCCGGATTTTCAAAAAGTCTGATAAGGAGGCCTGTTTGAGAAAAAACATAAGTAGTGTGCATGTTTTTGCTTCATAATACGTAACCCAGGTTATTTTTTCATTTGCACGAACGATTGAAGCAGCGGTCTGTTGCCTATTCACCGCCCAAACAAACGTATAAGAACGTTTCGCACGTTTGCAACAAGATCGCCTACAGGACGGGGATTCTGCGAGGACATATAGTTATTGAACAGGCTCAACCTTTGACGTAAATATGCGTAAGCTGTGGCTGCTGGTCGCATCACTGCTGGGAGCATAGCTGTGCCACTGATGCAGTGCCCCCTCTCTTGTGGGGCAGATAAGAGCAATTTTTGAGAGGAATCGTGCAAATGATGATTGATACAAGCATCAAATTTGGCACATTTGTTCTCCAGGGGATTCCAATGAAATCTGCCCGATTGGCCATTTGAAAATCCAAATTTTGAAAAATTTGGATTTTCAAATGGCCAATCAGGCAGATTTGATCCGAAAGCCCTGCAGAACAGAAATGCCAAATTTGATGCTTGCATCATAATTTGCACGATTTTTCTATTATCGACTACACTACTCTTCCCAGTAAGCTGATACTCATTTTGCCGACCTCGGAAGGATGACAGGCTGAGTCAACCGAACCAGTGCTATCTAACGGCACGGGCTCCAACTCAAGACCCAAAAAGGTCTTAAGCCACCTTAACCTTTGACATGGGGGGGGGACATAATCCCATGACATCACAGAGCCGAAACAAAATATAAATCACCAACAGCAAAGCAATCAAGGTCGCACCAGGACACGGCAATGAAAAGTCCATTTTTAATGCTCAATGGTCTCAGTTGCAAAGAAGACCGAGGGTCATCAACACAATGAGCAATGCACGCAGAAGTGTCCGGTTAAATGTTCGAACGACCCGCTTTCAACGGCCCCGCTCGTTTACGACCTTTCTGGTGGACCGTGGACGTCAGGAGCAGCGGACGCGGTAACATTAGGAACTCGAACGGGTTAGGGTGATGCCAAGATGCTCAGTCACCTTATCCCTCGGCCGGGTCATTGCGCTGCAGTGGGACCGATGTCTGCGAACGGGGCGACTGATGCCGAGGGAGGGCCTTTCGTCCGGGTGGTTACGAAACAGGCGGTTGAAGTGAGGACGGCTTCTGTACGTCAAAAGTAATCGGATGTTATCTCTGCTTTGCTCCACCAACGTACTTTGAGGCTGCAATCTGCATTTCAAAAAAATAATATGTGAAACACATCAAGTGTTCAACTGGGAGATTGAACTGTAAATATATTATGGTCTCGGTGAAGCACAAGCATGACGTGGGACAAATGAACTCTGAGGTCCAAGGTCGTTGTACAAGGTGTTCCAGAAGTCGGTGCACTCAACGAAATACTGATGTTTCGTGCGTTTGTTAAATTTAAAATTTAAATCTCTGTTTAAAAGAGTTTACGTACAGCTATCATATTGACTTGGTCCAAGGGAATACCCACCAGATGCTACCTCTGATGGTAGGTGTTACCTTCTGATGAGAGGTGGAGGTGCTACCTTCGCTGTTATTGACAAGAAATACTTTTCCCTGAAAGATTTGTCTTTTTGCACAAGAGTTGTTAAGTTTCTGGTGCACTGTTTCTATTGAGACTCCCTGTATGAAACATGGCGTGGTATGTCTAACAGCACGGGGTCAACGATCAGAGCTCCGTGGAACTGAGCACTTCACAAGTACATCGTTATCACCTCCTCAATGCTACCGGATTGAACATCGAGGACGAAAGCACAAACAAGCTTCATTTCACTGCGGATTAATTTCAACACCAACCTCATGCTACACACACACACACACACACACACACACACACACACACACACACACACACACACACACACACACACACACACACACACACGCACACACGCACACGCGCACACACGCAGGTATACATGCACACCTGCACACACATGAAGGTATACATGCACACACACACACACACACGAAGGTATACATGCACGCACACACATGAAGGTATACATGTACGCGCACACACACACATGAAAGGTATACATGCACGCACACACATGAAGGTATACATGCACGCACACACATGAAGGTATACATGCACGCACACACGCACACAAACACGAAGGTATACATACACGCGTGCACACACATGAAGGTATACATGCACACACACACATGAAGGTATACATGCACGCACACACATGAAGGTATACATGCACGCACACACATGAAGGTATACATGCACGCGCACACACACACACACACACACACACACACACACACACACGCACACACACGCACACACGCGCACGCGCACACACGCAGGTATACATGCACACCTGCACACACATGAAGGTATACATGCACACACACACACACACACGAAGGTATACATGCACGCACACACATGAAGGTATACATGTACGCGCACACACACACATGAAAGGTATACATGCACGCACACACATGAAGGTATACATGCACGCACACACATGAAGGTATACATGCACGCACACACATGAAGGTATACATGCACGCACACACGCACACACGCACACAAACACGAAGGTATACATACACGTGTGCACACACATGAAGGTATACATGCACACACACACATGAAGGTATACATGCACGCACACACATGAAGGTATACATGCACGCACACACATGAAGGTATACATGCACGCGCACACACACACACACACACACACACACACACACACACACACACACACACACACACACACACACACACACACGAAGGTATACATGCACGCAAACACACACATGAAGGTATACATGCAAGCACACACACACATGAAGGTATACATGCACGCACACACACACACGAAGGTATACATGCACGCACACACACACACACACATGAAGGTATACATGCACGCACACACACACACACATACACACACACAAGATGGTATACATGCATGCACACACACATGAAGGTATACATGCACAGACACACATGAAGGTATACATGCACACACATACACACATGAAGGTATACATGTATGCACACACACACACACACACATGAAGGTATGCATGCACACACACACACACATGAAGGTATGCATGCACACACACACACACATGAAGGTATACATGCATGCACACACACATGAAGGTATACATGCACGCACACACACACACACACACACACACACACACACACACGAAGGTATACATGCAAGTACACACATATGAAGGTATACATGCACGCGCACACACACACACACACACATGAAGGTATGCATGCACACACACACACACACATGAAGGTATGCATGCACACACACACACACACACACACACACACACACACACACATGAAGGTCAGCATGCACACAGACACACATGAAGGTATACATGCATGCACACACACATGAAGGTATACATGCACGCACACACACACACACACACACGAAGGTATACATGCATGCACACACACATGAAGGTATACATGCACGCACACACACACATGAAGGTATACATGCACGCACACACACACACACACACACACACACGAAGGTATACATGCATGCACACACACATGAAGGTATACATGCACGCACACACACACATGAAGGTATACATGCACACACACATACACACAGACAAGCCGGTAGGCGGACATGGGTAGTCGCCTGCCCAATAGAACCTGACACGATGGGCCCGTTCGATGGGGAATGACCTGAGGATTAAGCACAAGAAAATTCATGATTCCAGCTTCAAGGGTTAATGCTGCAGATTGTTTTTTCGTTAAAATACCCCCACATTTAGAGGTTCTTCGGCCGTTGCTAGGCAACGGAGGGGTCCATTGCAACGGTTCTTTCTCACACATAACTAGGACATACCATGAACCTACCATACCAGTTTCATGTATATCTGACTCACAGTCTCTGAGATATAACGAACTTCGTTTTTTTATTGTTTTCGTCCAGGGTTCATTCAAAGTCTATCTTCTCCGACAGTTTTTATAGGATCCGGCTGGAAATTTTTGACAATATGGCTGAATGTACTGCCCACAGTCGCTCGTGGCTCGATTTTTTATTTTCGAAAAAATAAACTTTTTTATGATTTTTCAAAAATTTCAAACTCCCGTTGCTAGGCAACGGTGGTGTCCATAGCAATGGTTCTCATTTGCACACAACGAGGTCATGGTATGAACCTACCAACCAAGTTTCATCGAAATCACCATTTTAAATACTGATAATAAAGGAAGAACAAATCTCAAAAAAAAAAAATTGTTTTCTTTTTTCTACGAGATCGACTACCCAACATATCGACGGAAATACTGATAATAAGGGTAGAAAAAAATCTCAAAAAAAAAATTTTTCGATTTTTTTTTTCGACTAGATCGACTACCCAATATACATGCATGCACACACACACACACACACACACACACACATGATGGTATACATGCACGCACACACACACACACACACACACACGAAGGTATACATGCATGCACACACACATGATGGGGATTGAAGGTACACACACACACACACACACACACACACACACACACACACACACACACACACACACACACACACACACACACACACACACACACACACACACACACGCTTCTCGAGCATGCACAAAGGAGACCAGCTTGCCTTTAGGCAACAGAAGGGATCCTGGTTAATCAAACAGACAAAGTGCTCAGTGCGAAAAGATAGCGGAAAATAAGTTGTCGTCACGTGCGGTTTGAGGCATTAAAAACGGTCTCAAGGACTCGGAGCGGACTCGTTTTACACTTATAGTTCCCTTATCACTATTACATCATACATGCACCTAAAGGTCTGAGTATAGTAATAAGGTAATAAATACTCGGGTTTCTCTCTCGCCTTACTAAGCTGAATAGTGTAGTCGATAATAGAAAAATCGTGCAAATGATGATACAAGCATCAAATTTGGCATTTCTGTTCTGCAGGGCTTTCTGATCAAATCTGCCCGATTGGCCATTTGAAAATCCAAATTTTGAAAAATTTGAAAAAAAAAAAATTCGAAGTCACAGCTGGCTGAAATTCTTGAAGCGCAAGTGAACATCCCAGACAGAGAACCAAGGGGAGATGCAGTCATCATTGATGGCTCAGCACTTATCAATGCCCTACCTCCACACACTTCAAAGATATTTGATGACTATGCTAAAGAAGACATCATCCCAAAGGTGGAATCCTATGGTGCCAGGTACAAGAAGGTGGATGTAGTGTTTGATGTGTACAACAAGTCAAGTCTGAAGTCCGAGGCAAGGTCGAAAAGGGGGCAAGGAATCAAAAGAAGAGTGACAGGAACCAGTAAGACCCCAAGTAACTGGAGAAGCTTTCTTCGAGATGACAGCAACAAGAATGAGCTGTTTCACTTCCTTGCGGAAAAGATGTGTGAATCACAGACGACAAGCACAGTCATTGTCACAAAAGGAGAAGATGCCATTAGCAACACAAGGAAGTTACTGGATGCTGTGTCTCCATGTTGTCATGAAGAAGCTGACACTTAAATATTTGTACATGCCAGGGATGCAACAATGGATGGTAGCAAGTCCATTATCATTAAGGCTAATGACACGGACGTACTAGTCATAGCAATATCTGTACTGCCATCCTTACAGGAACTAGGTCTTGAGAACATGTGGATTGCCTTTGGCCAAGGAGCCAAGGCGCGATGGATTCCAGTCCATGAGGTAGTTTCTGCAATAGGGCCTGAGAAAGCTAGAGGGATCCCATACTTCCATGCGTTCACTGGATGTGACGTCGTGTCTGCCTTCCGTGGTAAAGGGAAGAAAACTGCATGGCAGATTTGGAACGTCTGTGATTGATGTTTCTGAAACATTCACCAATCTCAGCCAGCATCCAACATTGATTCATGATCTTGACTTTTTTTAAAGTTTTTTATTTATTTATTTATTTATTTAAAATTTGGATTTTCAAATGGCCAATCAGGCAGATTTGATTAGAATCCCCTGGAGAACAAATGTGCCAAATTTGATGCTTGTATCATCATTTGCACGATTCCTCTCAAAAATTGCTGTTATCTGCCCCCACGAGATTACTCGGTACTGTGTTGGTCTGTTCAGCATTCTCACATGAACACCGAGCTCCAGATACAGGGAACCCCAGGGTTCAAATCCCATGTCCAGGATGTTTGGCCATTTGTCCACTGTGCAATGTCCTTGTAATTGAGGTAAAACGACAACGATGTGTACTCACGTCTTTGTCCTGCAGGTAATTTATGAACAAGGTACTTGGTGAGCCTAAGATCAATGTACGAATCTTTTCATCAGTAGTTTGACATCCTTGATGGAGATATATCTTCTGAAAAGCAGAGGGGATACGTGGACTCAAACAAATTGTACAACTTGGACATGACATTTTTTTTGTCTGTCTGTCTGTCTGTCTGTCTGTCTGTCTGTCTGTCTGTCTGTCTCTCTCTCTCTCTCTCTCTCTCTCTCTCTCTCTCTCTCTCTCTCTCTCTCTCTCTCTCTCTCTCTCTCTCTCTCTCTCTCTCTCTCTCTCTCTCTCTCTCTCTCTCTCTCTCTCTCTCTCTCTCTCTCTCTCTCTCTCTCTCTCTCTCTCTCTCTCTCTCTCTCTCTCTCTCTCTCTCTCTCTCTCTCTCTCTCTCTCTCTCTCTCTCTCTCTCTCTCTCTCTCTCTCTCTCTCTCTCTCTCTCTCTCTCTCTCTCTCTCTCTCTCTCTCTCTCTCTCTCTCTCTCTCTCTCTCTCTCTCTCTCTCTCTCTCTCTCTCTCTCTCTCTCTCTCTCTCTCTCTCTCTCTCTCTCTCTCTCTCTCTCTCTCTCTCTCTCTCTCTCTCTCTCTCTCTCTCTCTCTCTCTCTCTCTCTCTCTCTCTCTCTCTCTCTCTCTCTCTCTCTCTCTCTCTCTCTCTCTCTCTCTCTCTCTCTCTCTCTCTCTCTCTCTCTCTCTCTCTCTCTCTCTCTCTCTCTCTCTCTCTCTCTCTCTCTCTCTCTCTCTCTCTCTCTCTCTCTCTCTCTCTCTCTCTCTCTCTCTCTCTCTCTCTCTGTCTCTCTCTCTGTCTCTCTCTCTGTCTCTCTCTCTCTCTCTCTCTCTCTCTCTCTCTCTCTCTCTCTCTCTCTCTACAGCTGTTGCTCGCTTGGCACGTGCGTGCAATCGCGAAGACCTGTTGCTCAGTTCCTGGCGGTACGCGCGGAGCCTGTGTTGCTTTCTCCTTTCCCTCTTCTCATCGTCTAAATGTTTTAGTTTTCGTTTTCTCTTGACCCCCTTTCTCCTTGTTTTCTCTTTTCCATTGAGCGAGAGAGAGAGAGAAAGAGAGCGCGCACGGTAGGTGGTGTTCGGGTTTCTCAGAACCCCTCCCGGTT
Source organism: Eptatretus burgeri (assembly GCF_056783735.1). Taxonomy (NCBI): domain Eukaryota; kingdom Metazoa; phylum Chordata; class Myxini; order Myxiniformes; family Myxinidae; genus Eptatretus; species Eptatretus burgeri. The sequence goes on from NC_140964.1 coordinate 119,667,120, forward strand.
TTGAGACCTGGTTTCCATCCGACGTGTTTTGTTAGTTTTTGCCATTGCTTTGGCTCCTTTAAATGATTCTTGGACCGCGTCCATATTATTATCATTAGTATTATTATTATTTTCCTCCATTCGCCAGCTTCGCTTGTGTATTGGTTTTTATTATTATTATTATTATTATCATTATCATTATTATTATTATTATTTTTTTTTTAATACCCCGAGGCATTGAGTGTTATTGCGCCTAAATCATGGCGACCGTTGAGCTGTTAGAGTCTTTAAGTCGGAAAAATGGGTTTTCGTGTACGCCACCACCCGAAATCTCAGTTGAAAAAGTTGTTTTGTGTGTCAGAAATTAATCGGCATGCATAGTGTAATAGCTGCATCGAGAATGAATCAGCGTGTTGTTATCTTCGTCGCTAAAGAGCAAATGGTGGCGCAGCTTGTGGAGTCAGGACTGACTGTGGAGCCGGATATATTCCTCTTCATATCACCCCTCGATGTTCCATCGATGAAGGTACTCCTGTCAAATATTCCTCCCTTCATAAAAAACGAGCAGGTGAAGGCTGCTTTAGAACAGTATGGCACTGTGGTTTCAAAAATAACTTTCATTCCTGTTCGGTTTAAGGACCACAGTACAAAACATATTCTTTCCTTTCGACGTCAACTATTTATTATTCTGAAGCCAAACATTCGTGAGCTCGACGTGATGTTAAAAATTGAACATGAAAAGTTTACTTACCGCATCTTTGCCTCATCTCAGACTTTAGTGTGTTACAAATGTGGACAGTATGGTCACATGAAAAATGAATGCCCAAGGGGCATTGAAAAAGAATCAAGTAAAGTTGAAAATGTAAATGAACCTGAGGTCACTGGGGTGTCTACTGAAGCAGGGGAAAACTCTGAAAATCAAACAAATGCAAAAAATGAGTCTGGTTGGGTGACACGAGGAAAACGGAGGCACCAAAGTGCAGTTTTAGTCGAACCTTCTTCATACGCGGAAGCGGTCGCTGTGAAGAGGGTTTCACTCAATCGGAAAGAGAGTAACCAAAATCCTTCAGATGTTTATGCCTGTCCTCCCACATGTGATGACGAGGAGACTATGGAGCTTCAAAACACACCATCAGTAGATGTCCCAGGCAGAGACGAAATTTGTTCTGGACATACAGAAGGTAGTCATACACTGAAGCAGAATGTTCATGCGGAGATTGTGTCTAACACCGAAGAACCAACTGTTGAAACCATAGTCGTGCCTAATACCTCAGAACCAGCAGTTCAGACTACAGTGGAGCCTAATAACTCAGAGCCATCTGTCCAAACTATAGTTGTGCCTAACACCACAGAACAATCTCACCAAACTGTAATTGCACCGAGTACCATAGAACTGCCTGTCACATCTACAGCCACACCCATTACCTCAGTGACTTTGAAGCAGACACCTGAAAAGTTAGAAGGAAATCTGCTTCCTGAGGATTCCTTTTTCGTGAAACCATTTCCAATGTCTGCTATATCTGTAAAGAAAAAGGAAGCTGAATTTGAACACGAGTCGTGTGATTCCGATGATACTTGTTCAATATCAGATTCTTTTGAGTTGGATGGTGCAGCTGGAGATTCACAAGACCACAAGGGCTTAAATGCCCCTGCTCCTGCGAAGGTGATCAAGTTCCTCCATAACACCTTTCGGAAAAAAATTAAACTAACAGATTTCTTTCCAGAACTCGATAAATTTATGCTTACCACATCCCTTATTACTAAAAATCCGGCAGCCTATGGCACCAATGAATCCCACGTACACAGATTGAGGAAATATGTAACTCTGGCAAGGAAAGAACTTCAGTAACCAGTACCCACCTATAAAATACAAAAATGGTTCTGCCTCTTGCTTGTTTAAACATAAATGGGGGCCGCGCCCCTATACGTAAAACACATGTTCGACTGTTACTTGATCAAAAGCATATTGATGTAGCTCTTCTTCAGGATGTGCGTTGTGGACCGACTTGTTCTGCAGAGTGGCAAACCACAATAAGGGATTCTTGGTTTTTCAGTTCCTTTGATTGCTGCAGTGCAGGAGTTGCTTTCTGGTTTCGATCAAGTCTTTCATCGGACCAAATTGTTTTTCACGAATTCATGCAAGGTCATTTGGCTTTTGTGGTTTTTTCTTATGGAGGCTATAAAATCACACTATTAAATGCTTATGTCCCAAGTAATCCTGCAAAAAGAAACGAATATTTTTCCATTCTTGATGATTGTTTATCCCAGATTTATTTTAGTGGTCTCGTGTGCCTCGCTGGTGATTTTAATTGTACCTTGGAGCCAGCTCTGGACCGTAATGGCTTAGAACCCCACCCTGAGAGTGCAAAAGGGTTTGCGACCATTTTAGCAAAGTATAATTTGGTTGATGGTTGGAGATTGCAGCACCCCAAAGTTAAGCAATATTCGTGGTGTCAAGCTTCCAATAACAGGGTATCGTTCGCTCGCTTAGATAGATTTTATGTTAATAATGATTTTCGGAACTTCATATTGTCTACGGCAATTTCTCCCTCTGGCTTTTCGGATCACCACCTAGTTTCTTTAAAATTAACTTTTCCCTATCTTCAACATAGCAGTGCCTATTGGGCTCTAAATGTTAGTCTTTTGGAAGACATTGTTTTTTGCAATGCTTTTAGGATCTTTTGGACTTCTCTTTACGGAAGGAAAAATACTTTTCATAGCAAGCTACAATGGTGGGATATTGTAAAAATCCACATCAAAATCTTTTGTCAGCAGTATAAACTTCATCACTCTCAGGATAGTCTTTCAAGGATAACGAATCTAGAAAAAGAGGTTTTAGAATTGCAAAGAAATCCTCTTGAGTTGAACAGAAATCAAGGATTACGTAAAGAATTTATAACTAAAAAGAACTTCTTCACAGTCTTGTCAACGAAAGGGCTAAAGGGGCTTTAGTGCGGCTTAAGATTAAAAATTTGAGTCTTTTTGACACTTCATCAAAGTTTTTCTTCTCTTTGGAGAGGAAAAGTAAAGCTCAACAACAACTATTATCTGTACAATCACCTGAAGGAGAGATAGTAAGTGAACCTAAGATGATTAAAAGAATTGCAGTCGATTATTTTTCTTCTTTATTCTGTGCAAAAAAGATTGATTTGAATGTTGCAAAAACCTTTATTGAACCTTTACCCAAGTTGTCTGAGTCACAGCGAGCCTCTTTGGAGAGGTCCATCACGCTGGAGGAGTTGGGTCTTGCTCTTTCCAGTATGGCGTCCGGGAAAGCTCCTGGTCTGGATGGAATCCCCTGTGAATTCTACAAAACCTTTTGGGACATTATCAGACCCGAACTTTTGGAAGTACTCAAGGAAAGTTTTCAAGTTGGGGAGCTCCCCCTAAGTTTCCGGCGAGCCGTTGTTTCCTTGTTACCAAAGAAGGGAGACACCCAGTTACTCAGAAACTGGCGTCCTGTCTCCTTACTGAACACTGACTACAAGATTTTTTTCAAAGGTCCTTGCCTCTCGCTTAAAATTGGTAGTCCAATCTTTGGTGCATCCTGATCAAACCTGTTGTGTGCCTAGACGATCAATATATGACAATCTTGGCGCTGTTCGTGACATTGCTGATGTGTGTGATCTTCTGCATAAAAGTACTGGCTTAATCTTTGTTGATCAAGAGCATGCCTTTGATAGTATAGATCATAGTTATGTATTTGCTATCCTAAAGGGTTTTGGTTTTGGTCGTATTTTTGTATCATATATTCAGTTGTTGTATCACAATATTTCTAGTTTATTCAAAATAAATAATGAGTTGATTCCTCCCTTTACTGTTACCAGATGAATAAGGCAAGGGTATCCCTTATCCGGACTCCTTTATGTTCTTTCCATTGAACCCCTTTTAGTTAAATTGCGTGAGAAACTTGTGGGATTCTCTGTCGCTCCGGACATACCTGCTATAAAAGTTGTTGCTTATGCAGATGATATCTGCACTACAATTCAATGTCAAGAAGATGTATCTGAACTACTTAAAACTATGAATAATTTTACCCTTGCTTGCTCAGCCAGAGTAAACTGGACAAAGAGTTATGCCTCCTTTTTTGGATTAGCAATGCATTTTTCCTTCCCAACACTACCTGGCAATTTATCCTGGAAGAATAATAGTGTTTACCATTTGGGTGTACACCTTGGTGATGCTCAAAGTATTCAGAAAAACTGGGATGGACTAACAGACAAAGTCTACTCCAGACTTCAGAGATGGAGGGGCCTTCTGTGCAAATTATCATATCATGGAAGAGTTTTAGTTATTAACAATTTGGTCTCTTCCATCTTGTGGCACAGGTTTATTGTCTTGCAGCCACCTGCATGGCTAATTAAAAATATTCAAAAACACTTAATCGATTTTTTCTGGGGTGGTATGCACTGGCTTCGACCAGGTGTGCTCAGCCTTTCTCGGAATGAGGGGGGTCAAGGGCTTGTTGACATCACCAGCAGGATCATGACTTTCCGCATTCTTTTTGTGAAAAAGTTGCTTTATAACCACATGCCTTGGGAGAGTTTGACCCTTTGTTTGCTAAAGCAAGCGGGCCGGCTAGGATATGGCCGTGAGCTTTTTTTGCTCGACCTCCTGAAGATCGACGTGTCACCACTTCCTCTGTATATGCAGAGTGTGATCAATGCTTGGCAAGCTTTATCACTGCAACGTGAGGTCACTTCCTTTACTGCCTCGATGTTCTTAAATGAACCAGTTTTCTACAATCCCTGTTTTACAGGAATCCCATCCTCTAGGGCTTTTGTGCAACATTTTGTGGGGTCCAATATACTTCTTGTGCACAATCTGCTGGATTTTTCAAAAGAAAGATGGAAATCTGGTCATGAAATCTCCACCATTACTGGGTTGAAATCAATTCGGATAATTGGTCAGCTTTTTTCTGCTATCTTAAAGGTATTAATGAGTTTTGGAGTGGGTTTCAGGAGTCTTTTTGATATTGTGGATTTGCCCAATCAAGATGCCTTCCCTGTTTTGCTTTTGGACTGGGATGGAAAATCTGTACCTTTAAATTCCATTGAGAAGGGGAACCTGTATTCCTTTTGTATTCAGTATATTTTTGCTGATTCAGTTAAAAGTCCTTTCGGGATTCAATGGAAAGAACATTTGCCAACTTCGACCCCTCTTGTCCCTGCATGGAGAGGTTTATATACCCCCCCCCCCCCAATTTCTAAACGTTCGGGCGACCTGCAATGGAGATTAGTGCATTGCATCCTCCCTTATAATATCTTATTGCACAAGTTTTCCAATGAGATCCTGGAATTGTGCCCATTTTGTGAAAACAATGAAACGCTTTGTCATGCATATGTAGATTGCATAAGACTTGTCCCTCTTTTTCAGTTTTTGCATGATATTATTTTAAAGATGGGTCTTTCTTTTTCCTTGGTGAAATTTATTTATGGTTTCCCTATTTCCTCCAGTTTCAAATCTGAGACTGCTTTGGCCAGGTTTTTGGTTGCTGAAGCAAAAATGGCAATTTATAAGACAAGGAAAAAGAAGGTGGAATCTGTGGATGCTTGTTCTTGTGTTTTATTAACCTTTAGAACTTTAGTTGTGTCTCGCATTCAGCTTGATTTCTTTTTCTGTTGCAAGTCTGGGAGAATGCAGGATTTTGTTGACAAATGGTGTGTAAAAAATGTTCTTTGCTCTGTTGTAAATGAATCACTTAAATTTCCTTTCTGATTTAAAATGTATGAATCAACCTAAAATGTTTTTTAATAATTGGTTGTTCATCTGTTTTGGTAAAATATTTTTTTCTACCTCTATAAATACCCTCTTGTTTGTTATAATATATTTTGTTTGCTTGCTGTGAAAAACAGTTAAGTGTTGTGCTGACGCCTTTGTCTCATTGGTGAGACACCTTTTTATACTTTTCTAATAAAATAATATAAAAAATCTCTCTCTCTCTCTCTCTCTCTCTCTCTCTCTCTCTCTCTCTCTCTCTCTCTCTCTCTCTCTCTCTCTCTCTCTCTCTCTCTCTCTCTCTCTCTCTCTCTCTCTCTCTCTCTCTCTCTCTCTCTCTCTCTCTCTCTCTCTCTCTCTCTCTCTCTCTCTCTCTCTCTCTCTCTCTCTCTCTCTCTCTCTCTCTCTCTCTCTCTCTCTCTCTCTCTCTCTCTCTCTCTCTCTCTCTCTCTCTCTCTCTCTCTCTCTCTCTCTCTCTCTCTCTCTCTCTCTCTCTCTCTCTCTCTCTCTCTCTCTCTCTCTCTCTCTCTCTCTCTCTCTCTCTCTCTCTCTCTCTCTCTCTCTCTCTCTCTCTCTCTCTCTCTCTCTCTCTCTCTCTCTCTCTCTCTCTCTCTCTCTCTCTCTCTCTCTCTCTCTCTCTCTCTCTCTCTCTCTCTCTCTCTCTCTCTCTCTCTCTCTCTCTCTCTCTCTCTCTCTCTCTCTCTCTCTCTCTCTCTCTCTCTCTCTCTCTCTCTCTCTCTCTCTCTCTCTCTCTCTCTCTCTCTCTCTCTCTCTCTCTCTCTCTCTCTCTCTCTCTCTCTCTCTCTCTCTCTCTCTCTCTCTCTCTCTCTCTCTCTCTCTCTCTCTCTCTCTCTCTCTCTCTCTCTCTCTCTCTCTCTCTCTCTCTCTCTCTCTCTCTCTCTCTCTCTCTCTCTCTCTCTCTCTCTCTCGTTGTTGCCCCACTGCTTCAATATACGTATGTTGCCTTTTAACCCTCTTGCCACCTTGCTCTTCCATGAGCCTCGATCTTGTATAAAAATAATTAAAAACTGCAATAGGTGTGTCTGTAAATATAGACAGAAAAAGAGAACCACAAAACGAAGACCTATTCCGATCAAAGGTACAAAGCACTCCAATGGAATTATATGTTGATGACGTGGAATTACAAACCAAATAACCAACCAGTTTGACAGCATTTATAAGCCAAAGTGAGATACAGTGTACTGCTTCAACCATGGTGACCAAACCCACTGATAAGCATACTGTGAGTTGAAACATTTTATCGATGTGAACTATGAACCGACATGAGATGATTCCATGAAGTTCAACACAATGTAAACGTGTTTGAATGTTTGTGGTTAGAGAAGGTGATCCGACATCATAACCAAAGCCAGTTTAGCGCAACTAAGGACAAGTGGTGAGGATGTAGAGTTTGTTCGTGAGTTGTTGGAGCGCACAGTTCCCATAAGTGCTTTCAGATTCCACTGATGATGTTGACAAATCCTGAAAACAAAACCTTGAGAAATGTTCCTTTACAAGTAGCAAACCGTATCCGTATTATTGTGTCATGGTAGTGTGTGTGTGTGTGTGTGTGTGTGTGTGTGTGTGTGTGTGTGTGTGTGTGTGTGTGTGTGTGTGTGTGTGTGTGTGTGTGTGTGTGTGTGTGTGTGAGAGAGAAAAGAACACCTTGCTGATGTCCCACCCTGAAAGTCATGAAAGCACTAACCAATGGCAATCATCAACAAGATGGTATTCATGGAATGCTTACCCCACACAGTCTTGAGAAGGAGTTGGTGTGAGGCAACTCTTCTGGCAGCAAATTTGTAATTACAAAAAATATATTCAAATCAAATGGAAGACAAAATAAAATAGGTACTGCATTGGAGTCATCAGAAGGAAACTAAACAAGCAAAAAACAAAGATGGAGTCATCAGGAGGATTCTGGATAGGACTCAGGTTTCAGCTGCTACTCCACCACCCTCAAAACCCATCCAGGTGCAGCCAAGTGAGCCAACAAAAAAAAATCAAAAAGAACATAGATTAAACAAGTCTGGAGACGGTGATGGTTCACGAGCAATGTACACGGTTCGCCTTTTTTATTTTTTGACCTTCGAGGGGACGCCACGGGCAAACTGGCGGGAATCGGGAAAAATGTAAATGATGAAAGTTGTACTCGAAGAGCACGACTTGCATACCAACTTTCATTCGAAACAGTTGAAAACCCGAGGAGCTCGATGCCCAATTTATTGATTTTTTTTGACATTTTCTAACTTCGTGACCTTGTGACCTTGACCTTGGGACGAAAATGAAAAATCGAGCTCGGTGGGGCTATGCAGGTGCCATTGGGCTAACCAAATACCGAAACCCCTGCCAGATTCGACAAACCCCCGAGGAGAAGATGCAAATTGAAATCGGCTATCCCCTAAAAACACGTTTTTTTGGATGTGGCTCCACCTATAATGGGCGCATCACGCCCATTCTCAGGAAAACACAACTCGATCATGATATAAACCTCCCACCCAAATTTTATCAGGATTGGATCAAAACCCACAGAGCGATGCTCGGGACAGACAGACAGATAGACACACACACACACACACCAATAACGAATATAGTGGTCACTTACTGACTTGTGAACCATAAAAATTGCATAATTTTGGCTGCCAGACCAGGCATCTGATCAAGTTGAAATTTAAATCATATATTCCCCATCACTATTAGATCATAATATTGAAGTTTCACGTCGATTGATGCGCAGTCGTCGAATTTTTTTTTATTCAATCCAATATGGCTACGAAACCATGTGACCTATCAATTATTCGTGAACACCCTGGTGTCCCCAAGACTTGGGAAACATGTGTGTGAAGTTTTCCCTCAATTTGTCCAGCTGTTCTGAAGAAGATTTTTGAAGGTTTTAGGATAAATCCAATATGGCTGCCAAACCATGTGACTTATGACATCATAGGTGGGGAACTTTTTGGTCCTCATGGATAGGTGGTCATGCCTGTAAAATTTCTCCTCGATCTGTTCCGCCATTTCAGAGAAGATTTTTGAAGGTTTTTTTTGAGAAAAATAATGGCTGCTGAGCCACATGACCGATGACATCATCAGTTTTTTACATCAACCAATTTATTCCGAGATGACCCTCAAAATTTTTAATCCTAATCGAATATAGCGTTCTACATATGCAATTATGATGTCATACCGAAGTCACCTATGACATCATAAAAAGTCTTATTCCCCATGTAGAGTACTTGACACATGCCGCATTTCAATTATTTTCAATGGAGCAATTTCTGAGATACAGAGGTCGAATGCTTCTCCTTTTTTCCAACATGGTTGCCATATCATGTGACCTACGACATCATAATTATCATTAAAACATTCTACGTGAGTATTCGCACCAATGGTGAAAATTTATTGTCAATCCGACAAGCCGTTCCAGAGAAAAGGGAATAACACAATGCAGACACACACGTATGCACGTACGGGACCGATAGCTTAACCTGGCTTTTCGCTTCTTGAGCACCTTCGCCCGCTTTGGCAGCCACATGATTTGGCAGCCATATTGGATTGAAGAAAGATTATTTTTAAAATTCTCTCTCTTGAACTGCTGCATCAATCGATGTGAAACTTCAAAATAATGATCTAGTAGTGATTGTGAATATTTGTTTTAACTTTCAACCTGATCGGACTCATTGTCTGGCAGCCAGAATTATTTGATTTTTTTTTGAATGTGCATTCCTTTTTTGTTTGTGTCTTTTTGAATAAGGGCTCACTTGGCTGCACCTGGATAGGTTTTGAGGGTAGAGGAGTAGCAGTTGAAATCTGAATCCTATTCAGGTTCCTCCTGATAACTTCATCTTTCCTTTTTTGCTTGTTCGGGGGTCCTTCTGATGACTCCAATTGCAGTACCTATTTTATTTGGTCTTCCATTTGATTTGAATTTAATTTTTGTAATTACAAATTTGCCGCCAGAACAGTTGGCTTGCATCAAGTCCTTCTCAAGACTGTAAGTTTCCATGAACACCGTCTTGTTCCATCTATTAGTCCGCTAAAGGAGACACCGCTAACACAAACATTTAATCAGATGTGATCACCAAACAGCCAAGCGAAACTATTTTAATCAGTGGCATGAATATCTGGATGCAGTGACTTCAAAATTATTTATACCTTGCTGACACTATCAACGTTCACAAAATGATGATCACGTGCATCCGAGATATTCTCCATTTTCTGCATGAAACTTTTTGTTTTTAAATTGCCCACCTATTTCAGGTGGCGAAAATATATGACACGGATGTATTAGGAAAACCAATAAAGAAACACTGGAAGTATCAGTAAATCAAGGTGAATATAAATGTCTTTGGAATCATACACTGTCATACAAAGGAGGCTTTTAAGAGCTGGAAAAGAAAGCAAAAAAATGAAATTGGCTGTGACTGTAAATAGCGCACTTCAGTTTGTTTTCTGGATGGTTTGTTAGCCAATATTACAAAAAGAAGAAAAATATTAGGAATAATCAGGAAACTCGACGACCTGATTTTGCAAGATAGCACTTTTTGATGGCTGAATTTCTAGCCTGATGAAAAGTCCATTGAAACCATTTTTAGGAGCCATGACATCCTTCTGCTAAAAACATGTTTCTGAAGTTTATGCTGGTCTGTTCCCGAAACCATGAAAACAATTTACCTTATCAGATGTCAGGTGTCAGGTCACATTTAGGAGCAAATGGCACATACAAGTACATAAATTATTGAAGGTCACATTGAATAATTTAGCATTGGAAGATGATTAAAAAGTGCAACAATTCCTGGTTTCGTGGGCAGCCCGGAAATGCAAAGGTAGTAAAGAGAGAGAAAAAGAGGTGCACAGTACGTAAATTAAATTACCTTCTAACAGCACTTTCGCAAATGAAGTCTGGTTTTTTTTTTTTCCTTCTTTATTTTTTTTTAAACCCTCTCTTAGTGAAAGTTCCTAAATCCAGAATCAATTGCTCACCTCCACTCATTTGTTCCTCTTTTTTCCCCACCTGTAGAATCAACTTCCACATCCTCCTCAATCTTTCTCCAGGTCATCAAGGCAGCTGTTCACCACCTTCTCAGATCGCCGGCAATCCAAAACCATGATCTTTTCTACCCTCGTTAACCCTACCCAAATCCCTCCTTCCATTTTTCCCAACTTGCAGTTTCTTTCTGTATCCATCTTGTCCACCCCATGCATCATCTGTCTAACTTGTCCACCCCCATGTATGCGTGATTTGCATCCGATTTTTTGTCTGTTACATCCTGATCTGATCAGTGTGCTTCGCTCTTCTACCAGCCTCGACTATGTATACAAAAAAAAGAGCAAGGATCATGGAAGAGCAGGGCTGAACTGAAAGTGGGGTAACGTTGCAACAATGAGCACAGCCAGCAACGGGATGAATGATCAGGAAAAGAACAGAGAGAGAGAGTGGGGAGGAAATGCTGAAATCAGCAAATAAGTGGGTTGGGTTAGGAAAGGTTAATGGGGATAATAAAGATCATCGGTCAGGATGGGCGGTGACAGAAGGTGGCAGTGCACTGTCTGCTTATAACCTAAGGAGGAAAGAGTGGAAACGAACAGCGTCTGGAAGGTGGTTCTATAGATGGGTAAAGCGAGAAACATTTAATAGTTGAGATGTGCAGTTAACTTGGATTTTGGAATTTTAACCAGGATGGACTTACTGGAAGAACACTTGCATCGTGGAGTTGCAGGGGAGACCACCGACCTGCCAGCAATGTGAAAGCAACAGACCTTGTGCTTTGGCCTCACCGTGGGAGATTCTAATAATTCTAAGAACTTTATATTTCACAGATTCCATGAGAGACAGATGTGATGCTGAGATAACAGTCCATGCATCGTGGAGAGCAGTACTCCAATGAATTACGGACAAAGGCCTTGTAGACGACAGTGTGAGTAGCTCTGACTTTCCAAGGAAAGTATTGGATTGACAGAAGATGCCCATTCTGTGGGTGGCTTTGGAAGCCAGGTTTGCAATGTGGTTGGCTCAGGAGAGGTCATGGCTAATCGTGAGGTCTAGAACTTCAGGAGACTGAAATGCTTCCAGTGGCTGACCATTGACATCGACAGGTGGGATATTTTGATGATCCTTCCAGAAGAACAGGGTTAATGCAAGGTCTGAAAATAATACTATTCTATCCTGTAATGTAGTTACATGAACCACAGTAGTGGATATAGTGGTGTAATGTGGACCGGTGAAGCCATTTTGGATTACAGATTGGGACAGCAGATAGGCAGCCATATTGGATTAAAGGAAAATATAAAAAAGTGAGGATACTGAACTATGACTATTGAGATTGTTTTGTATGCAGCCTGTGGCTGCTGGTTGCATCATTTTCTGGGAACACGTCTGTGTTGTTGATGACAGTGCCCCTGTGACCAGTAAGCTAGTACAAATTTTGCCAACCTCAGAAGAATGATAGGCTGAGTCAACCCATCTTGTGTTACATCAATGGGATGACAGGGACTCAAACTCAAGACCCTAATACCTTAAGGCAGCCACCTTAACCATTCAGCCACCACCATGCTTACCATGACCATGGTGGTTGGTGATTCAAAGAAACAGTTGAAAGAATTTGATTTCTGATAAAGTGTTTTGAAAATAAGCAGGGGATGGTAATTTGTCTAGTCTACACATGGTAGTCACGCACACTTTAAGGTTGACTCATACAACTCACAAGGTAACTTTAGGATAGTCAATAACAGGTGTCAGGTCAAGTGAGGTCAGGCCAGATTAGATCTGTGACTTGCTACAGGTCAGGCCAGATTAGATCTGTGACTTGCTACAGGTACCATGTAAACCTGTACTAACCTGTTCCATGGTCAGGTTGTCGGCGACTAAACCGTCTCCCCCACCAAGTTTCTTGGTGAGGAGGGTGTATGACATGGACACTCAGCAGGATGAAGAACAAAACCTGTCAAAGGGTGAAGGAGCTCCTTGTGAGACAACGGCCATCCACATTGAGTACCCAACTGTGTCTGCGGACGTCCTCCTCCAGTTGGGTTACTATTTATGAGGAGGTTGGTAGCAGGATTTGCACTCCAGCCACCATAAAACCCTTCATTCCGCAAAACATTCCAAAAGCATTTTTTTTTTTTAAATCTGAAAACCCACTCCCTGTGCAGCTGTGCTTCGCAGGGCAGCTCACTGGATGACGGGATTGGGGCAAAGCCTTCGGGACCCCAAAACTTTGATGATGAGTGGGAAACCACGGGGTAACCTTCCTGGGTCAGATTGCGTTAGGGTGTTTTGGGGTGGTGCTGAGGTGTCGTCCACCAGACGGTGGTCTACTTGGGTTAACCTGAGGCGGTCCCATCGGGTGGGTGCCTGGAATATCCCATCCCGAAGAGAAGATGTCTCTGTTATCTCTGAGGTCAAGGGTTTGGACATCGGTATTGCATCACTCAGAGGTCCGGAGACCGGATTGCGGTGAGATCATGGCGGTGGCCACACCTACTATTGTTCTGGTCACTCTGATGGTTACCATTCCCAAGGAGTTGCTGTAGTTGTGTCCAATAAGCTGATTCCAATGATAATTGAGGTAACACTGGTCAATGAGAGTATTATGAGATGAAGCAGTTGTCAATTCTTGGTTGTCATTTCCTGGGTCTCTGTATTTGCTACGACTGAGGCGAGTGATGCATTCTGTGCCACGCTCGAGTCTGTGGTTGATCAGTGCCCCAGGCGAGATACCCTTCCAGTCTTGGTGAATTTAAATGCATTGACTGGAACCGATAGGGATGGTTATGAGACATTGGTTGGTCCCCATGGGTCTGGAACTGTGAACCTGAATAGCACTAAGTTCCTTGACTTTGCAAGTAGTCATGGACTTATGGTGACTGGTTCATGGTTTCAGCGCCCACAAGCTCATCGCTGGATATAGTATTCCAACGCTGGCGGTGTGGTAAAGGAGATTGACCATGTCCTCATTGGTGGTCACTGGAAGATGATCCAGAACTGCAGGTTCTGCCGGAGTACTCAGTTCCTCAATACTGAGCACAGGCTTGTTGTATAAACTCTGAAGTTGCAGCTTAAATCCAGGGGAATGGTACCATCACAGCTGGCTGAATGGTACCATCACAGCTGGCTGAATGGTACCATCACAGGCTGGATGTTGACAAGCTCAGGGATGAGAGAGTAGCTGAGGAGTTTGCGAATAGGCCGAATGGAGATTTGGGGGGTCTGGGTGCTTTGGGGAATCCTGAAGTGTTGTGGAGTGCCTTCAAGACCACCGTCCTTGATGTTGCGGGTGGATGTCTTGGAACTCACCGAGGGCGAAGAAGAATTTTGTCTCTCAAGGGACACTGGATACCATTGACCAGAGTCGCAGGGCCAGGCTGAATGGCAGAGCTGAGCTGTTCAGGGAGCTGAGGCGTAAAACTGTATGTGCACTGAGGGTGGACAAGGAGGCCTATGTGCGAGGAATCTGAGGGGGTAGAGCATCACCTGTGGTCAAGTGATTATCGTCCCGCTTACAGGGGAAGTCACGCAGTCACGCATAATCCAAGCCCATCCCTCAGTGTACTCTAGTTGGAGCAGAGGGTGGTGGGCACTAGACAGAGGAGTTTGAAATGAAGGCCCGCTAAGCCAGTTAATTTGAGCGGCTGTACCAGGCTCATCCACCAGCTGTCAAGTTAGATGTCAGGGGTGTTACAATCCTGATTGCTCACCCTCCAATCAACTGTTGTCCACCTTCATTTGTGGAAACACGGGCTGCGGTGAAATCGGTTAAAATGGGGTAAACCTCCTGGGATCTGTGGCATCCATGCTGAACTTCTCAAGGCTGGTGGAACTGCTGCACTCGTGTCGTTGCATGCAGTTTTGTGCTCTGCCTGGAACACAGGCATCATCCCAGCTGATTGGAAGAGGGGCCTTGTTGTTCCTCTCTGGAAAAGGAAGGGTGATCGCCAAGACTGCAACAACTACTGAGGGGTGACGCTACTCTCAGTGCCGGGCAAGGTCTTTGCTCGAATAATTATTCAAAGGGTTCGCCACCATCTGCTTGAGCACCAACGTCCAGAGCAGTCAGGCTTTACACCAAAGAGGTCAACGATTGACTGTATCCTTGCTCTTTTGGAATGCAGATGAGAGTTTCGGCAGAGGCTGTTTGCAGCCGATGTTGATCTCTGTAAAGTGTTTGATTCAGTGAATCGGGATGCCCTCTGGAGGATTCTTCCTCCTTGTGGGGTGCCACCAAAACCGATCAATCTGAAGTCTGAACTATACTCTGGTACTGAGAGTGTTGTGAGATGTGGTGATACCATCTCTGACTTATTTCCAGTTGTTACTGGAGTTCGTCAGGGAGTGCGTACTGGCCTCCACACTTTTCAGCACTTGTATGGACTGGATTCTGGGGAGGATGTCAGAGAGATCAAGCTGTGGTGCATCATTTGGGAATGTCAAGATCTCTGAACTTGATTTCGCAGATTATAATGCAGTAATCTTTGCGGAAACTCGAGATATCCTTTTGGGGGCCCTCAAGGTGCTGAATGAGGAGTCAGAACCACTGGGATTACGACTTTCCTGGGTCAAAACTAAGGTTCAGGCTTTCAATGACATATTGGATGCTGCTGTCTTGTCTGTACCTGTTTGTGGCGAGGATGTTGAGGACACGGAGAGATTCACTTACCTTGGCAGTGATATTCATGTCTCTGCTGGTTGTGAGTCAGAGGTCGATAGACATCTGGATTGGGCCTGGGGAGTCATGGATTCACTGGATCATGGGGTGTGGCGCTGCCGGTACCTGTGCGGGAGGATAAAAGTCTGATTTTTCAGGTCCTTGGTGCTTACAGTCTTGCTCTTTGGATGTGAGACTTGGACTCTGACCAGGGATCTGAAAGGGACACTTAATTTCTTTGGTACCAGGTCTCTTTCGAGAATCCTTGGCTATTGCCAGTCAGACTTTGTGTCCAATGAGTGGTTACTGAGCGAGACTCAAATGAGATTTGTTACCTGCATAGTCCATGAGCATCAGCTGTGGCTGTATGGACATGTGGCTCGTTTTCCTGACGCTGATCCTGCTCACCAGATTCTCTCAGCGAGGGAGCCTCGAGAGTGGAGGAGGCCAATGGGCGAACCACGTGCCTCGTGGTTGCAGCAGGTTAATCAGCATCTCATGGAGATGGGGATGGGCCAGTTATCTGCCTGGGGGATGGCCAGATGGAGGCCCCTGGAGTACCGATGGAAAGTGGACACAGCGACCCCCTGCTCCGGCGTATGCTCCCATACCTAACCTGACCTGACTCACAGAATGCCTTGGAAAATACACTTCTGCACACATCCTCTTTTTGAATTAAGGAGAAACCTAGACCTAGTCTTTTCCAAAAGATGACTTTAGGTGGGAAAATCGTGATTTAAGCAGCATAAATGTTGTGGGTCAAGGATAGATGAAGCCAAAATTTGAACTTTCTACAATTGAAGTGCAACTCTTTTCAAGCTCACCTGGAAATAATTCAAGTAAGCTTATTGGATGGCGCATCATACGTCCATCAGTCCGTCCATCTGTTCATATAAATACTTCCAACAACCTCCCTGAAACTGCTGATGGGATTATGACCAAACTTGGCTGAAATGATATTTGGTGTGGTGGAACACATTTGTTCATGGCATCCTCCCCTTGCATCTACAAGTAAGTTATCATAAGGTTCAAAGGTCCCAAATGTACTTGAATTTCAATCTAGTTTGGCCACCATTTTGGATTACAGGAAAACCTTCTGCAATCTCCTTCTCTCAAACCACTTAACCGATCAATGTTTGACTTTAAATTTGTGTTCAACTACAAGGAATTTTTATGCGCAGGAGGAGACCATTCGGTCCATCATGCCTGCACCACACCAATACTAGATTTAATAAATCCATCAATTCCCCTTCCCTTCATGTGCAGCCTTTTGGCAACAACACTGGTACTCATTTCACCAACCTAGGAAGGATGACAGGCTGAGTCAACCCCCTGATGTTAATTCAGCAGCCAACGTGGCTTGAACTCAGGACCCTAGGATCCCAAGCCACCACCCTCACCACTAAGCCAACACCAGGTTCAATTACACAAGGGAAATATACTGCAGCCTGTTAACAATGACGTCATTGGTCATGCAGGATGGCAGCCATATTGGATCATAAGAAAACCCTTTTAAATCCTCTTCTCTGAAACTACTCAACCAATCAATGCAAAACTTAAAATATATGATCGACGACCTGTGGGCACATTCAAATAAGCTGATCTGAAACAAAATATTGGCACTAGTGATGTCATAATACAGAAAGTGGGCATATCTCAAAAAATATGAATTACTCGTAGTAATGCCCGGTGTTGCCCGGGCTTTCTTGCAAATTTCCTGAATAGCTGTTAGGGGTTAGCGGTTAGGGGTTAGCGGTTAGGGGTTAGCGGTTAGGGTTAGGGTTAGGGTTAGCGATTAGGGTTAGGGTTAGGGTTGCAGTTAGGGTTAGGGTTAGCAGTTAGGGTTAGCGGTTAGGGTTAGGGTTAGGGTTAGGGTTAGCTGTTAGGGCTAGCTACCCTAACACTAACCCTAACCCCAACACTAACCCAAACCCTAACCCTAACCCTAACAGCTTGGCGTAGTGGAGGTAAACAGCACCCGGGGCAAAGTGGAAATTTGCTTCCCCGTAGGCCTTAAACTTGAGTGGATTTGAATGGAAAATCCCATAAGGGATATCGATTTATTGATTTTTTCGAATATCGGAAGTGTTATGGAAATATTTTTATAGCCAATGACCTAAGTTGGACCAAAAGCCATAATCGTACCGAATTTGAATGGAATCCGTTGGAGTTTGTGAAAATGCATCAAAACTAATTTTGAGGGGCCTCTTAAGGAAGACAATAATATCATTAGTATATGTGCCAAATCTTGTTTCATTTCATGCAGTGACAAAAACTGATGGTGGAACAAAGAAAGGGGCGTGCCGAAATATTATATGAATTATACACACCTTGGAGTTGCACCTTATCAAATAGGGCTAATTTTGACACAACCGGAAGTGACGTCATCATACCAGAAGTGGGCAATATCTCTAAAACTAAGACTCATAGACAGTAAGGAGTTGCAATACTGTGAACATCATGTCAATACGGTCTGACCTAAAATGTGTATTCAAAATCAAGCTCTTATTTCTACCCTGATCCATCTGCAGGTAACCAGTCCAGTTCGCTGCAGAACCATTGGTCCTCTATTTGTTTTAACAAGGGTCTGGATTAATCGAGGAACTAAATGACAAAAGGTGGTGGATTTATGACAAAGGGTAGTGGAGAAAGGGCTGCAGATTTATAAATTACCTTCGGGTATGGGCGGAATGGCCCATGGAGGAACAGAATGGCAAAGAAGCAGAATATGTTGAAGAGATTGTGGATGTGCCTGGGAGTGCATATTGTGTAGTGATGTAGTGGTTTAGTGATGCATTTGAAAGACTGCTCTGAAGAAGGTGAGACAACAGACACAGGGAGACACTTCCACAATCAGGAAAATAAAGGAACAAGAGAATGTGGAGTGGCAACGAGTCTGGACTTGTAAGGGTGAGGAGGTAAAGGTTTCTCGAGAATGCGTGTGACCTGGTTGACCTGGAGAGTGCAGAGCAAGAGGAGTAAGGCCAGATGTAAGCTTGTATAAAAGAGAAAACCCAACAACTTGCTGCGAGTGAGAGAGTGACAATCCCTGTGAATCAGCCTCCTGTCTTAATATTCAAACAGTGTGGAAAGCTTTGTTTTGACTACCTCAATAGGAGCAAGGTTGGATGCAGGAGCCACACTCAATTGAGCTCCAGATGAATGTACACTGTGATGAGCTCTGTGCAGCTCAGGAATAATTTTGCTCTATGAAGAATAACATTCAGATGGCGACTCACTGTTGATGCCAGTTTAGTAATATAATCCTCCAATGAAAGATTATGACTGATTGTGAGACAAAGGAGTTCCAATGACTACACTTCTTCCAGTGGCTGTCCATAGAAATGGATTGGATAGTTTGAGTGCCAATCCCAATTGTGGAAAGACAGTGTGAGGGCATGAGCCAACAGAGCCAGAGGTCCTTCAATGAGGAACCAGGAGCTTTGATATATATGTATGTGTATATTTAATATATACATACATACATACATACATACATACATATATATATATATATATATATATATATATATATATATATATATATATATATATATATATATATATATATATACACATATATATATACACACACACACAAGCAAATACCGCACGTCGCTTCACTGATGGGAATACTAAGAGAGGGGGGTGAGAAAAAGAGGGGGAAAGGAGAGGGGTGAGGGAGAGGGGTGGGGGAGAGAGAGAGAGAGAGGGGAGAGAGTGAGGAGGTGGAGATGGAAAGAGAGAGGATGGAGGGGGAACTAGGAGGGGTGGGGGGGGAAGGCAGCATGAGGTGAGGGGAAGGGGAGGCAGATGTGCGGTGGAGCGTTAATTACGATTCATATTGTCTCATCAAAATTATTGTGCAAAGAATAACAGTGAAGATGGAAACAAAATGTCTGAAATACATTTTCTACCAGTCACACCATAAACACCCCCAGAGACAAACACAGCCCAGACAGGTCTGGAGACAAGCACTACTCAGACAGGTCCGGAGATCACCACTTGGACACATCCGGAGACAACCACCATGCAGATACGTCTGAAGACAAAAACTATGTGGTCACACCTGGAGACAAACTCCACCAGGACACATCTGGAGACAAACACCACCAGGACACGTTCAGAGACAAACACCATCCAGATACCTCCGGAGACAAACACCATCCAGACACATACACCGCCTGGACATGCCTGGAGACAAACACTGCCTGGAGAAAAACACTGCTGGACATGTCCGGAGACAAGCACCGTCCAGAGACAAACACATCCCAGACACATCCAGAGACAAACACCTTCTGGGGACCAACACTGTCCACACACATCCGGAGAGAAGCACCGTCCGGACACATCTGGACATAACCACCATCCAGATATGTCCAGATATAACCACCATCCAGAATATCAAATAATGTACGAATACAACTCTCTGGAAGTTTATAAGCATGACAACTGAAATGTGATGACCTCGAGAATCTCAGCGTGTGAGCCAAATTTCAAAATTTAAATATGCAGATTGACCTCAGCAGCAGTTTTGATTGCTAAAAAAAAGTGTTCATTTGTCCAATTCGGACATTATTTTATACTCTGGATGTGTCCGGATTGTATTTATTTCATGTGATCACACTGGCTTGGCAAGCAATTTGTGATCGGTTATAACAAACATCACCGGATATGACCGAAGATCAAACAATATCCGAATTGGACACATGAACACTTCTTTAGCAGTAGGAACTGCTGCTGATTTCAATTCAGAAGTTTAAATTTTGAAATTCAACTCATGTGAAGAGATTCTAGAGGTCATTGCATGTGTGAAGCTAAATAAAGCCATGAACACTCGGAGACGACCGAAGTGTCAAACAATGTCCGAATTGGACACGGGAACACGTTGTTTTTTTAGCAGTCAGAACTGCTGATGAAGCCAATTAAGAAGTGAAAATTTTGAAATTAAAACTCATCTGAAGATATTCTGGAGGTTGTCGCATTTGCGGAAATGAAAGAAAGCCACGAGCACTGGTGTATCTGGGCGTTTATTAACATTGCAACGTATACAGAGATTTGTAGGTATAATGAAGAGACATTCGATATGAGTGAGGAAAGTGAAAAAACAAATTTAAGTGCTTTTAACGTAAAGAAGCCATTGCAGCTTGTTCCAAGTCAAGGCATTGTTGAGCAGGCCAAAAATAATGGCAAATTAAGACCTCAGTGAAAGACAGCGAGTTGACTAAAGATGAGCCTTGATGAAGGATAATTAAATAAGGCCATTAATTATAATCTTCAAAATGTGTGTTTTAATTAACCCAAACACACAGTTTTCACTCAAGCACTTTCTTGGAGTTCCCTTAGTATACATGCAAAGTTTCAGGCTGTTGGGTTTCGTGGTTTTAGAGTTATGGAGGAGACACACACACACACACACACACACACACACACACACACACACACACACTAGTATATTTGGATATATACTGGAATATATATATATATATATATATATATATATATATATGCATTTATTTTAAAGAAGAAGAAGGTGCTTACAACCAAAAGTACCACACTCGACCAGTTGAAACATTCAAACGATTGGAAAATGGTTTGTCAGAACAGCAACTAACAAGACGTTGCGAGCTTGCTGGAGATGTGTCTGAACAGCACGACCTTCATCTATGACGGTGCACACGAACGACAAATATTTGGCACAGCTATGGGTTCACCGGTCTCTGCTGTTGTCGTTAATTTCGTGATGGAGGAACTCATACAAAAGATATTTGAGTCTCATGAGAATTGGCTCCCACGGTACTGGACCAGGTATGTGGGTGACACTTTCGCCATCGTGCATACAAACATGGTAGACCACCTTCTGGGACAACTTGGCCAGGTATTCCCCAGCATTAACTTCATAAATGAAATTGAAAAGGAAAGCTAATTGGCCTTTTTGGATGTGGACGTTCACCGTCAGCCTGACGGCTCCTTGAAGACCTCGGTTTACAGGAAACCAATCCACACCAGCAGTTTACTGGATTTTAACTCACTGCAACCCAATCTCTGGCAAACAGTGTAGCACGGACTTTAGCATCTCGGGCATGGATGGTGTCCTCATCAAAAGCCGAGGCAATTAAAGAAATCAGATTAGTTTGAGGAGTCCTGCTCAAAAATGGATACAGCAAGGGGATACGCCCCACCTTGGAGGAACCAAAATGGACAGAACTGAAGAAGCCAGACACACTTGGGCAATGTGTTCTGCCATACTACCCGGGACTTTCTGAAAGGATTGGCAAGATAGTACGTGGCACATGGATTGCCGGAGCCTACAAGCCTCTGAGCACTATCCGTAATGTCATTTCAATAGTAAAGGACCCAATATCAGCTGGTGATAAATCTGGAGTAGTTTACCATTCATCATGTAAAGACCGTGACCAATTCTACATTGGTGAAACTGGAAGAAAGTTAAAACAATGGCTGGATGAACATGATAGAGCAATTAGGCTTGGAAAGGTGACCCAGTCAGTCATAGCACGTCACTGCCTGCAATCTGGCCAGAAATGTGGCTTTGATGGGACTCATGTCCCAGACACGACATCTCACGAACGACACAGGTTGATTTTGGAAGCATGGCATGTCAAGAGCCGGGAGGGTGGTCTAACTGGGGAGACGGTGGACATACACCCACAATACACACCTCTGATGCAAATGGCAAGAACTGGATGGTGCAAGCAGATGGAAAAGGTGAGAAACAAACAACACTCAATCCCAAATACCACATCCGTGTGTGCACAACACCCCACGAGAACCCAAACACTCACAAAACCAACACCTCATCATGCTCAACCAGGACACGAAACCAGCCCTGTTTGTGCCCCAGAAACACAAAAACAACAACAAGCACACGCACGTGCTCACCCTCACACATACAACACCAGATCACATGCAAGTAAAAACAAAAGAGCAGAGCTCCCTGTCGATGATGTGATTTGATGTTTATTTTGCTTTTGCAAAATAAAATAAGAATAAAAAAAACACTCCTCCATTTGACCTTGAGCACCATCACGTGACCGGAAATGAGCAGTCGTATTGAAATAAAAACCAGACACGTGCCGAGGCTCGGGGTCTATTGTGCCTGAGGAAGCCCGTTGTGAAGCTGGTGAAACGTTGCCTGAGACCGGGTCTGCCCTCACTTTTTTTCTCAAATTAGCGGAGTCGATCTAGTTTTTTACTTTTTGTTGGAAGCGCCTTCTTCTTCTTTAAAAAAGGTGTAATCCCAACCACCACAAAGTTATACACATATATATATATATATATATATATATATATATATATAAATATATATATATATATATATATATATACATATATATACATACATATGTATATGAGGCGCCATGAGGAGGAGTGATGTGAGGGACTCATCGGCCATTTTGGAGTTAATGCCATAGAGTACTATTTTAACTCTTACCCTATCATCCGAGCCTATAATCATCATTTCATTAAAAAATGTCGCTTACATCACTCCTCCTCGCGGGGCCTCATATATTGTTGCGGGCCGGGTCCGGTGGCGAGAACGACCACTAGTTGGGGGAAGTTACACCGTCTCCCACCAGACTCCCAGAATTGTAGGCCGTCGCTCACGGATAATTCCGTAATGCGGCGGGTCGTTTAACCGACTGTGGACGCCAATACCTCAACCGCGTAGCGTAGGGTCTTCCTGCCAGATGTAATCAGTTTACCTAATTAACTACGCGGTTTTGACTACTGGGGAACCACGCCCTCGGTACGCCTTGCCCTAACCGCATCACTCTTCCAACTACGGTCGAGTACCAACTACCAACTCCGGATCGGATGCAGCCGAGCGAAACTGCCAAGGAGGTACTGCCTCGAATGAACAGATTATCAGGGATAAAGACCCGGCTAAACTAAGATCCAAACCATGCTGGACCAATGGAGGAAAAGACAAAAACGAGCTGGGAACATTTCTACAATGATTTATTTACGCTCGGCAAGGAAAAACATGTGGCACAGGAATGAGTTTAATGGTGTGTTATGCAGGGGAAAGAAAAGAGAGATGTCGTGTGACAATTTTTACAGCAACTTATAAAAGCAGACACAGTGCAGACTTACGCGAGATTAATACAAGCAACAATTACAATAATCAAAAATCTTATACAATATACTTAAAGGACAGGCACCACACACTCAGACACACACTCAGACAAAATAAACCCCATTAAAAGAAAGGGGGACCTTTCGCAGTTTGGAAGGGGGGGGGAAGGGAGTTGAGGTCGCAGTTCTCGGTACCAGAAAGTTTCGGGGGGAAGGGATGCTCCGTGGTGCGGCATCTGACAAAGGTTGAGTTGGTCAGCCACAACTGTACGTGTGGAGTTCGTGTCCATGAAGGAGCTTGAGTGGAGACCGCGGGCCGCCGAGACAAGACGTGAGTAGACACTTTGCAACAACGCCAATGAACCCACCGAACTCTCCGACCACAAAAGAACCAACGACCTTCCTTCTTTCTTTCTCAAGACCCTTCCACCAACTCAACCACCACCACCACAAAACAAACCCTCAAATCCAACTACGAACTCCACCAACTCCAAGCACTCAACCCTCCTCTGAGGATCGCTTCATACTTTTTAGATCCCCATGGGCGGGGAGGGGCCTTGGCGAAGCTGACGTCGTCGTCCGTCCCGATTGGACGTGGCCTTCATGGGGTCCGCCCTTTCTGGGCGGGGTTTCGGCCAGGCCGGCAAGCCCACCCACTCCATGTGTGTGAGGACCCATTAAGAAGGAACTACTGCAAGATTTTGCCTCTAAAAACGAGTCGCTGGTTAGGCGAGTGGATGGTGAAGCGCTTGTCCAGCCCAAACGAGAGTAGCAAGCGAGAGGAAGGTACTGCGGCTCCAACAACAGGGGAAATAAAATAAAAGGGGAGAAAATGATTTATTAATCTAACTCAAAAAACATCGCGACGCACCCCTTTGCCTTGCCACTACACACAAGGGAGGGATCTATCTGCACATATAC
This sequence comes from Eptatretus burgeri, assembly GCF_056783735.1. Taxonomy (NCBI): domain Eukaryota; kingdom Metazoa; phylum Chordata; class Myxini; order Myxiniformes; family Myxinidae; genus Eptatretus; species Eptatretus burgeri. The sequence continues at coordinate 119,691,476 of NC_140964.1, forward strand.
TACTGGCATAACTAACTTCGGGACAACTGTATGTTTGTATGCATATGGTTCCTAGAACCGTAACAATATATACATACAGTATATTACACATCATGATATGACTCCAAACTGTGAGTGGTGTGAGCGCAGGAATCGTGTCCAATAACTGCCCTTGCTGCACGACCCTGGAGCGATAAGCTTACACAATGTGTAAGCACATCCCATTAGTAATATACTGTTATGTTTGTGGGGTAGATGAAGGAACTTCAACGTAAGGGAGGATTGTATAGAGTTGCATGATGTGTGAACGAGCATGAAACATCTCGATGTAATTTTAGTAGGGAAACTGTCAGCTTAAGTTGTTTTGTGTCACTGCACGGGGAGGGGGGGGGGGATTGCTGTGCTGATTTGGTAGGGATTAAGTCCAATTACTCCCAGTATGTGAAAAGGATCTACCTTGCTGGCTTCCCCTCAACATGGTGAAGAAGGCTGCATGATTCTCGTGTTCGTGCTGAGGTGAATTTGTTTGCACGCTGAAGTAAAATGCCAGCCATTGACTGTTCGGGTGAGTCATGAGTGTCTACGTTTCTAAGGAGGGAAGAAGAGTGTGCCTCGTGGCCTCATCATGGGGCCTCAGAAATTGTTTCGTCGTATGGTCGAGGAGGAAGGTGGGCGATCGTGGTGAATAGACCTGGTGCAAGAGAGCAACGGTCGGCATATTCACTCAAGAAAAGAAGCTGCACGGCGGTTTCTGAGCCTTGGTGTTGAATACCACCAAACCAATACTCATATACTGTACGTTTCCTGCCCAGAGAGCAGCTTGGCGCCATTTTTGGGTGTGGTTTCCCACGCAGTGACTACGTGGTTTCGACGACGCCAGGTCCAAAAAGGATCACCTCTGGATGAAGCTAAGTGCCGGCATAAAGGAGGGATTTTTTCCTTTGTTTTATCTTTCCCCTTGTCCGTTTTTGTAACCGTGTGTAGAGGCACCTCGACTTTAAGCTGTAAATTACCTCACATTTCATTACCTCATGCTTTGATATATTTTCATTATTACGCTTTTTCTTCTTACCAATATGTGCCCGTACATACATGCCCATACGTACGTGGCCATACGTGCAAAAAAAAAGAAAAAAAAAACTTTCAAACCGCGTGCCAGAAACAACAACCACACAGGCCATTCCTTCGTTCTCGCGTGCCCGTATGTGCATGCCGATACGTGCGTGGCCATACATGCAAACCAAAAAAAAAATTTTTTCAAACAACTACACAGGCCGTTCCTTCGCTCTCGTAAGCGCCGACTGGATTGGGGCATTGTCTTTATCTATAAATGCGCAAAAGAAATCGAGAAATTATTAGAATACAGAAAGTCATCACTATCCGGAAGTCCGTACGCTGGAACCCGTAATGGGGAACGCGGCTGAGGATCTCTTCCCCGATGGCCACGCCTACGCAGCGTGTCCTGTCATTGGTAACTAAGGCGCCCTTTCCCCATCGGCCACGCCAACGCAGCAACGTGTCCTGTCATTGCTTTGGTAAATAAATGGCCATAACTTGGGAAACACTTCTCCGATTAATATCAAACCTTGAAAAGGCACATCCACAGGGCCCCAGCAATATAGCTGGCAAGTTTCAATTAGATCGGACCAGTGGTTGTCGAGGAACAGCGGACGGACACACACACGCACACACACACACACACACACACATTGCTGGAACTATAGATAGATGAATACTTGATTTATATTCATCAAACTCCTCTTTATTAAGATTGCTTGTCTATCTATTCGTTGTGGGTTTGAGTATAAACACTTGTCCTCCATCCTGGTGAACACAACTGGTACGTGGCTTCACCGCCTCCAATCCCACGCGCGCATTAATCTCTGGGGACTCGGCTGTTCGCCTCCAAGGGAGAATTGTTCGGCTATCCTTCCAGGTCGGTCTTAACCAGCATGTACACGACAATGTAAAGCTCTTTCTCATCACTGAATGACTCGCTCAGTGACTGATGTTAACGATCAGTACACCTTCCGAGTGACCTCGAAAGCTGAAATTTTTCGTGCCGATGGACATCAAAGCCAGTATGCTGGGAAAACTCACAGAACTATCGGAAAGCATCTGTAAATGAAAACATAAATAAACGAAAATAAATAAATGAAAAACATGCAGGTGAGTGACCCGAGACAACGGGGAAGCACGGCAATTTTGCGTGTCGATAGACATCGGAGTCACTACACGAGAAAAAAATCACAGAACCATTGGAAAGCATCCACAAATGAAAATATAAATAAATAACAAAAATGCAGGTGAGTGACCTGAGACAATGGGGAAGCACGGTAATTTTGTGTGACGATGGACATCAAATCCAAGACACCAGGAAAAATCATAACCGTCGGAAAGCATCCAAAAATAAAAATATAAAGAAATGAAAATAAATAAATTCAGGTGAGCAGCCCAAGACAATGGGGAAGCATGGTAATTTTGTGTGTCAATGGAAATCAAAGTCGATACACCAAGAAAAATCACAGAACCATCAGTCAATGAAAATAAAAATTAATGAAAATTAATGAATGAAAATAAATGACATAAATCAAATGCACATGAGCGACCGGAGACAATGGGGAAGCACGGTTCGTTATTGCTTACAATGTGTCAGCATACCCTGCGGGTCTCAATGTGAAGGGTCTCAGCATACCCTGCTAGTATATAGACAAAGTTCATTCTGACCACTCACTCACTGACTCTGACTGATACTAAAGTTTGGTACCTTCTGAGTGATGAAGAAAGCTGAAATTTTGCGTGCCGACGGACATTGAAGCTCGTACACAGGAAAAAAGAAAATCACAGAACCCTCGGAATGCATCAATAAATATAAATATAAATATATGAAAAAAAGAAAAAAAACTCAGGTGAGTGACCCGAGACAACGAGGAAGCACAGTTCCTTATCCCTTACAATGTGTAAGCATACCTTGCGAGCATTGTGTATGTATGTATGTATGTATGTATGTATGTATGTATGTATGTATGTATATATATATATATATATATATATATATATATATATATATATATATATATATGCAACAGTACCCATTGTCTGATTGACGGATTTAATGAAAAGACAACATGTTGTACTTGACAAACATTCCGCTCTATTCAGTTTGTAATTTGCCTGAGGTCATATTGCATCTGCTTGGAAGTCAGCTGACATCACTTTCATCAACCATCCTTGCTGCTTAAGGCCCGGTCACACCTTGACGTTTTAGCCAGCGATGGCAACGTATTAAAATGTATGTAAAACGCTGGCTTACGTTGAACTTTTGATGTTTTTTTTTTAAAGACTCGGACGTATTCATAGCGACTTGGTCTTGTGTATAACGCATTGGTAACAGACACAGAACGTTTCGTTGTGTTATAGATAACTTATACCAACGAATGCTGAACCTGTTGTCGGCCTACACAACCGATGTCCAACGATAGTCTAACTTAGGCATAGCGCGTTGCACGCATCGCCGACGATGTCGTGACGTAGCCTATTAAAAGGCTGACGCACAACGATTCGAATCATAACTGCCGTAGAAATGGAAGTGTCAAAATGGCGGTCACACCTTGGCGATCTTGCCAGCGTATGCCGACCTAAGAAAAATGTGTCTAAAAAGTTGGGGCACGTCAAATACGGTATGAGTAAGTTTGGTATACGTGAGTACAACGCTAAAGTACGCTATCATACGTCGTAGTAAGTAGAGTACGTCAAGAAATTTTTAACATGTTCAAAATTTTACGACGTACACGGCGTATGACACACGTTCCACATGCGATGAGGATAAGTTGTACACACGATATGCGGACGCTTACACACGTCCACAAAGGCTACTTATAAGCTACTCATAAGTCAAAACACGTCGCGGTAATGTCTTTTTTACGCAAAACTTATTTCTAACTTATGTTTGACGTGCTTTGAACCAATTCCTTACGTAGTCCCAACACACATTGACGTATGTAGACGTATTCCAATGACGTCTTCCGGTCGACAAAAAAAAAATTAACGTGTTTCTAACTTACAACTGCCATATAAAGACGTGTTCCCAGCGGTTTTGGGAATTGGTATATAAAATGCTGCTCATAAAAGGGGAACCCAACAGTGTTTTCGAGTCCTTTTTGAGTCGATGTCCATGTCAGCAGTAACAGTATCAGTATTAGTATCAGTATTAGTATTAGTATTAGTATTAGTATTAGTTTGTTCATGTTGGCAGTAGTAGGTGAGTGTGAGGGGGAGGGTGTGGGTTATGATGGATCGTCCTTGCGTCCGCGTGACCACGGGTAGGAGACATCTTTTCACCATTGTTCGAAGTTCTTCGCGGCTAATTTTTTATGGGGCTTTTTCAACAATGAGCTATAGCTTGTTTTCACGATTTAGGTCTATTCATAACGGGTTGGACAAATGCACAATGAACTAATAATGTGCATAGAGCGCTTCGATAACTTATAGATACGATATACCAATGAATAATTATCGTGTAGCCGGCGTTCACAAACTATGCCCAACGATAGCCTAACTTATCCATATCGTGCGGCAGTTTATCTTTGCCGGTGACGTGGGGTTTGCTATTCATAGGCTGCCACTCAACGATTTAAATGGCTGCATCTCCACTATTGAAAGTAGATGCTTGCGCTCAACAATTGGATTTTTTTTACACTCAACGACTTTTAAACGGTACCACTCAGCTATTTTCATTGTTTACAATGAACGATTTAAATTGCTGTCACTCACCTTTGTTTTTTGACGCTGGGGTTTTGAAATTTGAAGCGTTTCTTCTGAACGTGTTAAAACGCTCAAACTCGACTATTTTAAATAGACGCTGCCGATGGACAATTGGAATCATAGCCAAGCTAGACATCGAAGTGTGAACATCCTCGTCATGCCGAAGAAAAGTTTGAAGAATGCTGCAAATAAGTGTCCTGGCCGTGGCCGTGGACGCTGACGCAAGGACGATCCATTATACCGACGTCTTTCAGCTGATGAGTAACTTAAAAGTAACGTCTGTCAACGTGTGGCAACGATCGCGTAACGTGCCAACAACACGTTAATCATAGGTTAGAAATAAGTTTCGGGTACGCTAAACATTACCTCGGCGTGTCTCAACTTATGATTAACTTACAAGTAGCATGTGTTGACGTCTGTCAACGATCGCAGACCGTGCATACAACTTGTGGCCAGCGTAGCGGAACGTGTGAGTCATACGCCGGCATACGTCGTGAAATTTCAAGCATGAAAAAATTTGAGGACAACCAAAAAGTACAACGTTTAAAGCCAACGTACAACGACGTATGGCAGTGTTTTTCAGCGTGCTCTCAATGTTATCAAAACTTACCCATAACGTATTCAACGTGTGCCAGCGTTTTAGAAAAAAAATTCAAAAATCGGCATACGTTGGCTAAAACGTCAAGGTGTGACCGGGCCTTTATATGTGCAATGAGCAAAAATAACTTCCGCTTCGCTGCGAATCTCAGTGTTAGGTTGGGTTCTATGGTTTGAACCTCCGCTTAAAATGAGTGAACTGAAACATTTTGAAAAATTCGAATGGTTATCATTCAGATTTCAACATCACCATGATACATATTGTGAAGTTGTTTCAACTTTCTTTATATATGAAGATAATTTGTAACACCGGATACCACCAGGTGGCGGTATACAATACACATTTACATGGAGAGAAATGGGGTTTTTGCCCACTTGAACTCCCTCTCCCAGATATGCTACCCTGACAGAAACCATACTTGGTGTGGTACCTTTAGGCAACATGCAAAATCTGGTTGGATTTGGTTCAGTAAATTTTATATTTTTTGTTTTTGAAGCATATATAAACAAACAAACAAATAAAATGTACAAATTCACTGTTATAGTACACTAGCGTGGATTGGGCACATGTCGTTGCAGAGATTGACATCACAGGTTTGCTGTGTTGTCACGATTTACACCAATCATAATGCAAACATTTATTTTGTACAAATTAATTTGTAATACTGGTGATATTGTATTTATTTGAAATTTCATTTGTGATATAAGATGGTCCAAGTGGTCTAAGTGGTCAATGGTCGAAACTGTCTGATCTGTCTGAAGGGTGTAAGGAGTCTAAATGGTGTTAATGTCGAAGAGGTCAAAAGGGTCTTGGGATCTTTTTGGTACTCTGTGTCTTTTGGGTCTTCAGGGTCTTTTGGGTCCTCAGGGGACCTTTGGGTCTTAGCGGGTCTTTTGGATGTTTTGCTTCCTCAGGCACTTTTGGGGTCTTGAGGGTCTTGGGGCTCTTAAAGGGTCTTCAACAGTCGAAGGGCTCTCCACAGTCTAAAGCATCGAAAGGTACATTCCAATAGTACGCAACTAATAGACTACGTTTGTGAAGTTTGAGTGCAACTGACATTCAAACAGTATGTAATTAATGGACAAATAGTCACACAGCTTAACAGACAGACGAACGGCTTCACGGACCGTGCTTTTCCTTTTAGTGTGTGTGTGTGTGTGTGTGTGTGTGTGTGTGTGTGTGTGTGTGTGTGTGTGTGTGTGTGTGTGTGTGTGTGTGTGTGTGTGTGTGTGTGTGTGTGTGTGTGTGTGTGTGTGTGTGTGTGTGTGTGTGTGTGTGTGTGTGTGTGTGTGTATATATATATATATATATATGTGCATGTTCAGGCCTGGGGCTATGTCTGCTCCTTCATGAGTTTCAAATTGGCGGAGTCGAGATTTGTACAATTTGTTGGCTGTGCCTCTTTTTTTTAGCAATGGATAAGCCCAACCACCTTAAAGAACACTCAGATGACTAAACAATCATGGATCAAATGATTCAAATCCATAATGACGATTTTTTTCTTTCTCTATCGGTTGTTAAACATTTAGTGAATATGTTAAAAATTGCATCATTGATCATGCAAGATAATCTTGTCGAAGAAGTCATCATTGGATTGATACAAAATTAAGGTTTTCTACTCTGTTTCACCATAGTCTGTCATGTCAAAAGAACAGAATACTTTGGCTTTATATTTTTCAATGCTTCGATCAAAATGGAGTTTTATCTCAAAAACAAAATGATTTGCTTTTGTTTTGCAAAATATCAATATTTGCTTTGAAAAATCAAGAGCTATCCATCCATTCCATCCATTGGAACCGTCCTCTGTGCAGAGCGTTGGTGCTGCTGAAGCAGTCTCCTAAGCTACTGGGCACAATCCTGGATGGGTCACAACTCCAACACAGAACACAAGCCAGCTGGTACTCATTTCGCCAACCTCAGAAGGATGACAAGCAGCGTCAACCCCACCTGGTATTAATTCAACAGCCGAGTGGGATTTGAACTTGGGATCCTCATTTTAACTCAAGATTCCAAACCCACCATCCTAACCATTCAGCCAACACCAGGCATGATGTCATTCATTGCTGTAAATAATGTATTGCTGAAAAAAATTTTAAACCCCAAAGAAAACACAATTCCCTAATATGGTCACTTACTCTTTCTGGTTGTTTTTGGTGAGGATCCATCAATCGAACGACCTCTGGGCAAGATCTTCGTCCTCGTCCAATCTTGCCTCGCCAAGCTTGCTGAGAGCCAGAGCTCATCGTGATGATGGCTCAATTGTAGCTCATTTGTAGATAACGCTTCTATTAAGCATTGTATGTTTCATTCACACATCTTCACAATCTATCTACCTGGGGTTGGACAGCAAAGAAATAAATACGCAAATAGTACTTGCAGGATCACGCTTCTGCACCGACTTTCAATGATGGACCAGAGGAGTTGTTCGCTTCCTGAGTTTTCTTTGACTAATTGAACAGACAATGGACGACAGCCCTCCTCCAGCCATGCTTCACGTTCTGTGTTACTTTATCCGGGGAGTTGTCATGCTTCATTGGTCGCACGTAACCAGAGGTCATTCTGGTTGGGTGCTCAATCAGCAGCTCATACAGGGCCCTCATTACTATTGCTTGTCTTGATGATGAAAGCTGAAGTCGGATAAAGTTTTGCAAAGATACTTCTGATCATTTACTATCATTAAATAACTTATGATCATTTATGCCACCTTTCTGTGCTCTGCATTCCTCCATATTAAATTTTATCAAAGTTTTGGACAGGGCATACCAAAGATCAGCCATTAATGTGGTGAGTTTTCGATTGTTAAAATATTGTGTTAAATATGGCAGTCTGCCCCACATTTACTTACAGTGTAACAGACTGTGTGGGTGAAGGGACTCATTGGCTGAAATGTAGGATGCCAGTTCAAATTCGAGCTGGATGTTGATTCATTTAGAAGAGACAGTACATAATGCATATTTATGATTTTTAAGTGAATCTTGTCAGGTATAGAGGCGATCTCGAATCATCCCTGTTGCGTAACTGATTCGGACTCGTGAACACCACAGTAACCACAAGAGAAGTGGGTAATGGAATAAAACGTACTACTTTATTTCATAATGACTATTTTACAACAACTACGTCCACTTTGGACGTACTGCTCTGACTCTCCCAAGAAAGGATGGAGCTGGAGGTCCTCAATGTCAGACATGAGATCAGGACCGTCTCTCTGGACATATCACATGATTTTGATGCAGTCTGGCATCCTGCTTTACTCTCCAAGCTCTCTGCCTGTGGCATCAAAGGCCAACTCCACACATACATTACTGACTTCCTCCACTCTTGTAGCCAACCACTCTCTCAACTGAATACTTTCATCCCCTCTCCCTGTCAAGGCTGGAGTACCCCAAGGAGGTATTTTGGGCCCAGTCCTGTTTCTGATCTTCATCAATGATCTCTCTGACTCTCTGGAAAATCCTCTTTATCTATTTGCTGATGACTCCACCCTCTGCCATGACATCCCTCATCCTTCAGACAGGGAGGCTGCAGGTTCTTCACTCTCTTCAGACCTTGACAAAATCACAAGCTTGTTAAACACTTGGAATATGTCTTTCAATCCTGTGACATCTCACACTCTTTCACAAAAAGGACAGTATATGGAAAACCCTCCCATCTACTTTCGTAACAATCCTCTTGTGGAAGTTCGGTCACTCAAAGTCCTCAGTCCCACTCACTACAGCCATGATATTTCCTGGGTAAGCCACATTTCAAAGTTGGCCTTCAAAGCCAATCACCAAATGGGAAACCTGCGTCAACATACAAAGTCCTTCCTGGCACAGCTGAACTCCCATCCACCTCCAAGGCTTTTCTCCACAGCTTCATGGAGTACTGGTCTCCCCTCTGGGCTGGCACTACTGCCTCAAACCTCGCTCAGCGTGAAGTCATGGAAACCAAGGTCTTCAAGATTATTGGAATTGCCAGTGATGAAACTGAGTCTTTGTATATCACTTCTCCATTGCAGAGAGGTAGGTGGTCTCTGTCTTCTACCACCTCCTTTCTGGTCTTGCATCCTCTGCTTTGTCCTCCCCCCCCCCCCCACCCAACCTCCATGTTTCTACAGGTGCTCATCTCCACTCATTTGTTCCTCTTTTTCCTTGCCTATGGAATCAACTTTCACATTCTCTTCAATCTCACTCTTCCCTCCAAGTCTTCATGACAGCTGTTCACCACCATCTCAGCTCATCCTTAATCCATAACCATTAAATTTTGTACCCCTGCCTCAACCCGCAAGCCCACCTCCTTCGAAATTTCCAGTTTTAACTTCCTGAGTTCTTTTGTACCCATCTTGTCCACTCCATGCATCCTTCCCACCCACTCATTCTACCCCCCCCCCCAGTGAGAGGGGAGACACCCCTCCCCCCCCTTGACGCTTTGACCCCAAGCAATATGGATCTTTTACATCCTAATGCTTTTTCTTCTCTCAATGCTGGCAACTACATTTCCAGGAAGAGCAGAAGTCAATCCGATAAAACTGGATGGACATGCGAGTAATCACTGCTGCAGTTATTGTTGCGGTTTTGGAACCCGAGGGAGAAGAAAAGACACCAACACACACACACACACACAACCAAGTTATTTCTTAATATTCTGTTTAGCTTTTAAGTATACTGTACTGTTTTCATGTCGGCAGATATGCATTGCGAGTGTGCAGTTAGAAATCCAATGTGTCCTATTCTTGTTCTATGCACTTTCCTCCATCCATATCCCACATTGCGCATCACATACACTCACTCCACGAAAAGTCAGTACTGATGCTTAGCCCACCGTTTCCAACCCTCTTTGCAAGCGTTACACAAAACCTCTTTAGACCGGTTTGTTGAGAACATAGGGCTGGAACTCTGCGCCAGATGATTCGATCCATCATCTCGAGGAGACAACATGCCAAAAGCTCGAGAGCCAATCACCAAAGGCTATCGTAGGTCGGAGCACCAACACACCTAACAGGTATGAGGGGAGGATCTTTCAGCAGCTGCAACTCTTAAGGATAGAGGGGAGGATGTGAGCGGAGGAGGCAGATGAGTTGGTGGTAACATCACCAGCCCACTTCACCTTGTGCCTTCCATATTTTCCCACCAAAACCTTTGATTAAGTTCGCGCCATGGATGGTCCATCGCAGAGCACACAGAGAGGGCAGTGCGGTGGTGACATTGAGGAGGGACCGAGAGGGGAGCATGACGCGTTTGGAAGTCAGACCATCAGCCAGAACCATTGGGCGGCGCTAGCTCAACCTGGCTGGTGCAAGTTGTGAAGGGGCATGACACACGACCCCATCTTATTATTTATCTCACACTTATCCGGTCTGTTCTGATGGTGGCATAAGGCAGCGGTAGGTTTTTGACCAGGTCTAATTGGGCTTAATAAGCACTAGAAACGATTCCGTAACCATTGGTCTCGCTTGGCCAACTACAATAATCAAGATCGGTTGTGTGATCGTCGGCACGGTACTCGCCTGTTTCCAGCCTTCTTTGTATGGTAACACGACATTGGGTGTGCGATCCAACGGGAAGTTCTGGGGTGACTGATGATCATGGTCTTTTAAGGCGTGTCGTCCTCTTGGAGTTATCCCGAGCTGACGTCCATCACACTGGTGTCAGGATCGGGACCCATGCCCCTCAGAATATACGTATATGAACCTTGTTTTGAAATTCCAGCATTACACATGTTCTCAAAGAGGTCATGCTCGATCTACATGTCGATGCATGTGACTGATTTATCCTGCATATGGAGAACATAGAGAAATGCAAGTGCTCTGCACCTACAAGGATACAGGTCGTCATTATTCATACAAAGTTAGGTCGAATGTTATAGAGTTATCCATGTACAGCCAGAGCAGTGCAGTGCAATGCAAGTCAAATGATGCTTATCCACCCACAACCCAAAAACGTGTGTGTATACGTGTGTACACGCACGCTCGCACGGAGGGAATTTGGCCAAGATACTGTTAAATAGTACCCAATTGTTTTCAATCCATAATGTGGAATCTTTGTGAACCTAAATGCACTTGAAAAGATGAGAAAACTTCATACAGAATGCTTTTCCATATTATGCAAACTGGACAACTGGCTGTGAATAAATGCAGAATGAACAACCGGCTTTACTCACCCATCTGATGTTTGGCATACAGCACTCAGCGATACAGTACCTTCTGTCGACACAACATCAGAACGACAAATTTTCATTGCGATTTACCCTGTCGGGTTCCAAATCCAATCTCGACAGCTCAATGGCGAGTACATTACAAACTAAGCAACCTGCTGTCCCCCCCCCCAAAAAAAAATTGCTTCCAAAAATACCCAAATTTTCCAACAGCTCTGGAAACAGTTCAAACATCTGCTCTTGCTCTACATTCTCTGTCATCCATTCACCCCCTCACTGGCCCCAACAGGTCACATGGAATTGTAAATGAATCCCCTTCCTGTGAACCGACTGTTCAGGCTAACAGCCCACTCTCCCAGATGTACTGCTTTGTCATTTTCCTACCTGTAGAATCAACTTCCCAGTGGAATAATCCCGCTGCTCACTCAAATCCTTCGCAACCATGTCATGGTATCTCCTATGAACTCTTATGGTCTCAACCCCAATATGAGTGTGCTCGTCTATCAGTAACCGTGTCTGCATTTTTCCCTCTGCCACTCTTTCATATTATGAAGCCTCATTCCTTCATTGTTCAGCTTTCTTGCTTTTGCTATCTGTGCAACAAACAGATCTGAAGGCATAAAGTGCTTTCCACAGTGGAGAGACACAGCATGGTGGTAAAAACCAAAACACAATACAATGAGTCTTCACACCTTGTTTTGACTGGTACAAAACCTGAGCCAAACCTCTGAGCTTTTGCTGTTCCATTAACCAAACAAGTTCACATAAGGAATGCAATGAGAAATGGCCAAGTGAGGCTGTTGCTTGGCCCGGTGCCTTGCTGCTTGATGGAGAAGGATGTCATATTCTCCTCCACGTCAATAATTTCACTTTTGTTTTATTACTTAGTTGTAAAATACAGAGCGTCTCAAGAAAATTCACACAGACTTTAATATTCCAGAAAAAGTTAATGAAATAGCAGAGAGGAACGATGTTGAGTGTTCTTAATACCGAACAGATTACCTTAGCATGTGATGGAATGAATTGCATGTTAGATAGTTTTCGATGTATTAAAAGTCTAGATACATTTTATTGAGACACCCTGTATTGAAAATACTTCTATTTTTCCAATGATAGGATTTGCATAAACATTGAATGGATGGATTCATCATCCATGTCTATTTTTTGTTAACTTCCAGATTGTGTTTCTGGAACGTTTTTGGCCATTCCGTTGAAATATTTTGCAGAATGTAATGCGTATTACAACTAGAAGGGCACTGCCCAGGCTGAACAGGTTATGTTTTGTATCCCACCGATCGGCCGGATCTGGATTTGGACCTGAACTAAAATTTAATAGACTTGTTATTGCCACCGAACCAACTCCTCCACTAAGTTTCATCCGAATCCATCCATAATTTTTTGAGACATTGTACTTTACATCGTTTTAGCCTGATCATTCAAATGGTGAAGAATCACTGAAAATCACCGGATTCGAATCTTAACTAAAATCGAAACAATCCTTCTTTGTTACGTACCCAACCTGCCTACCAAGTTTCGTCCAAATCCGTCCACAACTTTGTCAGAAATCCTGCTACATGTTGTTTTTGGACAATCTCTCAATGGTGAAAAATCACTTTAAAATTCTCGTATCCAGATCAGGATTCGGATCTTCACCAAAATGTAATCATTTTGTCCGTATCACATATGGAATGTCTCCACCAAATTTCGGCCGATTCGTCCACAACTTTTTGAGATATTTTGTTCACAAACAGACAAACATATAAACAAGCAGTCATAGACTGGTACTTACGAAATCGTAAACTTGACCTCTGACCTTGTCTAATAAAAGCCGTCTCCAGAGAAGGTCGCGACGCAAACCACAATTTTCTACAATAATTCTGTACCAAACCATCAAAAATCGAATGTTTTGGATGTTTGACCTCACCGTGACCTTGACCTTTGAGCGATTTTGACCAAAATCTAATCAGCACTAGCCATCACCCTCCTGAATCACGTGGTGTAATTTGACATTGGTAGCTTCTTCCGTTCTCGAGTTATCGTGCCTACAAACAAACAAGCAGTCATAGACTGGTACTTACGAAATAGTCAACTTGACCTCTGACCTTGTCTAATAAAAGCTGTCTCTAGAGAAGGTAGCGTTGCAAGCCAGAAGTTTCTACGATGACTCTGTACCAAACCATCATAAATCGAATGTTTGACCTCACTGTGACCTTGACCTTTGACCGATTTTGACCAAAATCTAATCAGCGCTAGCCACCACCCTCCTGAATCACGTGGTGTAATTTGGCATTGGTAGCTTCTTCCGTTCTCGAGTTATTATTTTTTGGATGTTTGACCTCACTGTGACCTTGACCTTTTGACCGATTTTGACCAAAATCTAATCAGCACTAGCTATCTCCTTCCTGAATCACGTGATGTAATTTGACATTGGTAGCTTCTTCAGTTCTCGAGTTATCTGTACCAAACCATCAAAAATCGAATATTTGACCTCACCGTGACCTTGACCTTTGACCGATTTTGAGCAAAATCTAAGCAGCACTAGACATCAGCCTCCTGAATCACGTGGGGTAATTTGACATTGGTAGCTTCTTCTGTTCTCGAGTTATCGTGCCTCCAAACAACACACACACACACACACACACACACACACACACACACACACACACACATTAAACACACAAACAGAGGACGGACGTCATCAATATACTTACGAAACCTTTAGATTTCATAAGTAACAAGCAGTCAGAGACTGGTACTTACGAAATCGTCAACTTGACCTCTGACCTTGTCTAATAAAAGCTGTCTCTCGAGAAGGTAGCGACGCAAACCAGAAGTTTCTACGATGATTCTGTACCAAACCATCAAAAATCGAACATTTGACCTCACTGTGACCTTGACTTTTGACCGATTTTGACCAAAATCTAATCAGCGCTAGCTATCACCCTCCTGAATCACGTGGTGTAATTTGAGATTGGTAGCTTCTTCTGTTCTCGAATTATAGTGCCTACAAACAAACACACAAACACACAAGCACACAAACAGAGTACGGAAGTCATCAATATACTTACGAAATCTAAAGATTTCGTAAGTAACAAGCCGGCAGGCGTGGATGGGTCGCCGAGCATGGAAACTATAAGATAGAGAGCAAAATGGATGTCATATAGCGGATAGGGAATCACCTTAAGATTATGCATTTCAAATCTCATCCAGTTCCAGCAACTGATAACTACTCGGTATCCATTTGAATGAAAAGTATCGAAAATGCGGTTTGAAATCGGAAATCCCCAAAGTTCGAGGGGGTGCTGTGGGTGAACAAAGATCTAAATCGAAAATCCGACTCGATAGTTTGTGCACAATGTATTCCAGACGATTAGTATGAATTTTCATGACCATCTGACCATAACCCTAGGAGGAGTAGCATTTGGCGCGAAGGCACCACCAGCTCTCGCACATTATCGATTTTTTCACTAATTGACCTTTGACCCCTGACCTAAGCGAAATCGGTCAATATGCCATGAGGCAAAGTTGTAGTACTCATTGAGTACCATGAACTTGCAAAGTTTCATTCGTATCGATGCACTCACCTGGTCGCTCGGGGGTCTTCAATTTTCACCAATTTTCGCACATACCCCAATTTTAGGGGGGCGCTGTGGGTAAAGTATTCCATATATCACAAAAACCGGAATATATTTGATAGAGCATCACCTGTAGATCATTTGTGCCAAATTTCATAACCCTCCGTGGGATAATGGCTTTCGGAATTGATTTCGCGTGAACGGTACCGATTTTGAAGGTTTTTCGGTTGTTGCTAGGGAACCAAAGCATCCCTAGCAACCATCACAATTTCCAAAGCACTAGGTCAAAAGATGTACCTACCACCCGAGTTTGGTCAAAATCCGCCCACGTTTACTAACAATTATGCTGATGACAAACGAACAAACATCCAAACAAACAGACAGAATTACTGACAATAAGGGTCACCTATTTCAACGACCCAACAGAGACAAACAAAATCAACTGACCAATATATTTGAAAAATCCTCATTTTTGCAAGTAACAAAAAACAGACAGAGGGGTGAAAACAACCTCCATCTCCCTTTGGTGGTGGAGGTAATCACAGTAACTCAATAATTAATTTTTTTAACGAGTTTAACCAAAATGCTTGTTAAAATTCTCACCATTCTTTTATCCTACAACATTACATTGTACTTCTAATACAATACACATGTAGTACAGTCGGTGGCCAAAAGTTTGAAATACAATAATGGGACAAATGAGGAATAAAATTCAAACCATAAACATTTATTATTATTATTATTATTAAAATGAAATACATTTGGTCTGTTTTGGGGTAAAGGGGACAGTCTGAAAGGCAGAAAATGAAGGAAATGGAAGTACTCTAAAGAGATTGCATAATATGATACTCCACATATACCTTGTTCTGACAATGAAATTCAAATTATTTTTTTGCAAAAAAAATGCGACGTTTAAAAACATCCATATTTCTTCCACATCTCATTCACATGTCCTCTCATGTCTCATCTGGACTGACAGGATGGCCGAGAGGTACACACACTCACCTCTAAGCTGTCTAGCCTGGGTTTGAATCCTAACACAGCTATAAACTGTCATCCCGGTGTTTCACAGGCAGAGCGATTCATCAATGTGTGTTCTGTCTCTTGGATGGATGTTACACTGGCATCCTGTTTTACGGCATAAGTTGGTGGATGTTAAAGACCGCACGGTGTCCTTCCTGAAGAGAGGCGAGCTGTTGCCGACACTGAACAAATTCCAAATTCCTGTCAACCTACAGAGGGCATGAGCGACACAACCGTGCCCTCAAACCAATGATGCCACCACACAGCCATGTGCTGCATACGGAAGAAGATGTCTCATCTTACATTGTTCATAACAGTTCAATAGCATAGATATTTGCAAGCAATACCAATTCGAAACTTTTATATTTGCCAGGATGGAATGCAAGATGTTACTCAATCCTCAACTTTGTCCTCACATATATCATCATTACTCGACGACAAGTTGGTCCTCAAGGCAATTAATAATTTGAGGAAACAATGGCCGCTGTGTGGGTTCTCTCTTCCAGCAACTCAACATGAGGGAGCAGAGTGCAGGAAGCCAAGTGACTGGACAAGGCAACAGTTCCTATGGTAGGAAAAAGAGCAGCGCAAGATTGGAGAGATTTGATAAGAGTATATTGGAAGTAAAGTAGAAATTCAGCTAACTCAATCTATTTCAATGTATTGAGTGATTTTTCAGCACAAGGTTAAAACGTGGAGCTGTATGATGAATCACAGTAGAAACTCTCGCCGAGACTGCTATGCACATAATACAATCAAAAAACAAAAGCCGTAAAACACTGATATATATATATATATATATATACATATACATATACATATACATATACATATATATACATATACATACATATATATATATATATATACATATATACATACATATACATATATACATACATATACATATATACATACATATACATATATACATACATATACATATATACATACATATATATATACATATATACATATATATACATATATACATACATATATATATATATATATATATATATATATTTAGGCAGGAATTGCTCGATTGCCCAAAAATTATGGTTCTGCCATGGATTTTCGGTGCTTTCATATCTATTCCACTTGAATTCCCTTACTGTTCAAGATTATATGATTAATTCAGATTCTAAGATTTTTTTAAAAAAAAGGCTTCTACGTGCAACTTGTTCAATTGGAAAGCAAAGCAGTTGGAAGGTGGGAAATTCTCATCAATTTTTCTTCTTGTTGTTGAAGCAAAACGTATGCTGTACAAAATGATGATCATTCTTCATGAAGCTTAACACAATTGTAGAGGTCTTTATTGACTGCACAGAACAAAAGTTCATTTTAAAATGTATATTGTACCATAAAGTGTCATAAAATATTCATGTGAATTTAATTGAATAAGTGCAGCACACAATATGTTTGGTGGAATGTTATAATTGAAGGCACACTTTGTAATTCAACTTCAACTTTCTCTTATTCCACCTCCTCACTTAAAAAAAAAATAAAATGAAAAAAATTAACTCATACACAAGGATTTGAACTTAAGCGCAAGAGGCGGCCATTCGGCCCATCATGCCTGCGCTGCACCAACCCCAGTATCATCACTCCTCCACATACAAGCTTCCTACCATGCACACAAGCCAATATCCCCATACTCTTCCATCTCCAATGCGTCTAGGGACCTATCCAATTCCCATTTAAACTTATCTACTTGTTCTGCTCCCACTACCTTTCCATGGAGACCATTCCATGCTTTAACCACTCTTCGACTGAAAGACCCCTGCCTTAAAAATGTCCTAACTCTCATCTTTTTCATCTTCAAACTAGGGCCCCTTGTCCAACACTGTCTACTCTGTTGAAAAACTCCACCACACCTATCTTGTCCACACCCTTTATTATTATTATTATTTTTTTTTTTTTAAATCTCTATCAGATCCCATTGGAACCATCTCCTTTCCAATGTATAAAGAAAGTACTGTCTCCTCCAAATATTCATCATAGCTTGGTCTATCTGGCCCTGGAATCAATGTAGTAGCTTGATGCGGTACCCTCTATATAGAGTCTATATGGTAACTATTTCCTTCCTTCGATGTCGTGACCAAAACTATACACAATATTCTCAATGAGGATTCACTGAATCCATATACAGTGTGAACACAATCTCATTTGATTTATAATTTATCGCCCTAAGAGTACAACCTAAATCCCTGTTAGTTTCAACTAAAGCTGCCTGGCACTATCTTACCTGTACACCCCCCATATCTACTACCACCCCCAGACCCTCCTCCTGTGTGACACTCAAATACTGCCCCTTTCATCATGTAATCTCTATTTTTGGGTGGTCGCTAGACTACCGTTTTTCTCAGGTTTTCCATCTGTATGTCTGTCTGTTTGTATGTAATGGACAGCTCTGGAGGCCAGAGGAGTCGACCGATTTTGATGAAACTTGACTAGTAGGTTCATACCAGGATCTAGTTGTATGCTTTTGAGCACCATTGCTATGGTCGCCACCCTTGCCTAGCAACGGGACTTTGAAATTTTTGAAAAAATCCGAAAAAAAATTTTCGGAACTCAAAAATCGGCTTCCATGCTTTTATGCACACTATAATCAACCTCTTTGTCAAAAAATTTCAGGCCCATCCGTCAAAAATTGTTTGACTAGTATGCAATTATATAACGACGACCCATGTCGCCTACCGGCTTGTCATTATTTTTACCCATTCCCAGTACCATACATTTCTTTTCTTCAACTGTATCTGCCAATCTTCTGCCCTATCTATTAAATACATATCTAGACTTTCATGAATCTGATCACCCTCTCGCTGCTATCTACCTTAAGGCCCAGTCACACCTTGACGTTTTAGCCAGCTTATGCCGATTTTTGGAAAATTTGTCTGAAACGCTGGTACACGTCGAATACGTTATGGGTAAGTTTTGATAACATTGAGAGCACGCTGAAAAACACTGGCATACGTCGTTGTACGCTGGCTTTAAACGTTGTACTTTTCGGTTGTCCTCAAATTTTCCTTGCTTGAAATTTTAAGACTTATGCCAGCGTCTGACTCACAAGTTCCGCATAACGCTGGCCATAAGTTGTAGGCACGTCACGCGATCGTTGACGCACGTCGACACACGTTACTTGTAAGTTACTCATAAGTCGAAACACGTCGAGGTAATGTTTAGCGTACCCGAAACTTATTTCTAACCTATGATTAACGTTTTGTACTCACGTTACGCGATCAGTGACACACGTTACTTGTGAGTTACTCATAAGTCGAAACACGTCGAGGTAATGTTTAGCGTACCCGAAACTTATTTCTAACCTATGAGTAACGTGTTGTACTCACGTTACGCGATCGGTGACACACATCGACACACGTTACTTGTAAGGTGCTCATAAGTCAAAACACATCAAGGTAATGGTTAGCGTCAGTGTGCCAGATTCCCTGGTTTTATTTATTTATTTATTTATTTTCTTCCTTCCTTCGGTATGATGGTGATTTTGACACTTCGATTTCTAGTGCGGTTATAATATAATATAATTAATAGGCTTCCGCTCAACGATTTAAATCATAACCGCACTGTACACTGAACACCGTCATACCGAAGAAAAAAAAAAAAACGGGAGTCTTATCTGGAACACTGATGCTAACCATTACCTTGACGTGTTTCAACTTATGAGTACCTTACAAGTAACGTGTGTTGATGTGTGTCACCGATCGCGTAACGTGCGTACAACTTATTCCCATCGCATGCGGAGCGTGCGTCATACGGCAAGTACGTCGTAAAATTTTCAACATGTTCAAAATTACAAGACGTACTCCATTTAATACGATGTATGATAGCGTACTTTAGCGTTCTATTCACACATACCAAACTTACCCATACCGTATTCGATGTGCGCCAGCGTTTTAGACGCATTTTTCAGAGGTCGGCATATGCTGGCAAGATCGCCAAGGTGTGACTGCGATGTTGACACTTCCATTTCAGCGGCGGTTATGATTTGAATCGTTGTGCGGCAGCCTTTTAATAGGCTACGCGGCGATGCGTGCAGCGATGCGTGCAGCGCGCTATGCATAAGTTAGACTATCGTTGGGCATAGGTTGTGAAGGCCGACAACAGGTTCAGCATTCGTTGGTATAAGTTATCTATAACACAACGAAACGTTCTGTGTCCGTTACTAATACGTTATGCATAAGACCAAGTCGTTATGAATACGTCCGAATCTTTAAAAAAAAAATCAAAAGTTCAACGTAAGCCAGCGTTTTACATACATTTTAATACGCTGCCATTGCTGGCTAAAACGTCAAGGTGTGACCGGGCCTTTACCTCCAAAAAGTGTCATCTGCAACTTTCCAAAGCTGACCCTGAACCCCAATATCCAAATCAATTATGTAAATTATGAATAACAATGATCTTATTCTGATCCCTGAGGTACCCCACAACTTGCATCTTCCAAGCCAGACAATCTCCGACTCACAGCCACTTTTTGCTTCCTATAACTAAGTCAGTTTCCAATCCAGTTAATTACCTGACCAGCCACTCCACAAGCCCTCACCTTAGCGAACATCCTCATATGTGGTACCTTATAAAATGCCTTCTGAATTCTATGTCGACTACATCGACTGCACTCCTCTTTCCCTCATATTCCTCCTTCCCCCACCTTCCCCTTACCCCTGCCTCCACCCATCTTCCCCCGTCTCTCCCTGGCCTGATCTCAGTCTCCTCTGGTTTGATAGGCCTAAACACTGTCCTCATGTAAAGTTGCATTTTACATCAACAACTCCATTGCTCACTATCCGTCTACAGCTCTCACACCTCCCAAGCCCCAGGAGTACCTTTGGCTGTGACGTCCCTTCTGCTCCTATCTCTTATTTGTCTGTGTTGTCCTGTCCTAAAAGTGATGACTCCATTTAAATCTCTCTCAGAGCCAAGAGGGGCCAACTTTTAACCACTCGTCCTAAATCACTGTTCCTCATACGTGATGATTTCAATTGTCACCCTGCTAATTAGCTTGCTGTTGGTACCTCTTTTGCTGTTGCTGTTGGTATCAGGACATGATATACCCTCCCCCTCTCCACCTCAGCAGTCATGGCACTTCAGCTAAGGACTTCAGCAAAGAAGCAAAGGACTTCTGTGACTCCATTGGACTGACTCAATCTGTTGGCAAATTCTTCCTTCTGGAATGGGTGATGACTAACATGTGAAGCCGAGCAAGGTGTGAAGCAGGTGCACCAGCCCAGCGGGGAGAGCAGTACTCCATCAGGCTGTGGATGAAAGCTTTGTACATGGTCCGGAGCTCAGGTGTGCCAAGGAAGGACTTTGCACCACGGAGGATGCCTAGTCGGTGACTGGCTTTGGAGGCCAGCTTGGAAATGTGGCTTTCCCAGGAAAGATCATGGCAGAGAGTGAGGCTCAAAAGATTGAATGACAGGACTTCTTCAAGAGGATTATTGAGAAATTAGATGGGTGGGGGGGGTGGTTCCAGGTGGTCCTTTCGGAGAGACATAGTGAGTGTGTGAGTGATTCTGAGAAGGTGAAGAAGTTTCTGGCCTCCACTCTGATTTCTCGACTGATTTTGCAACTACACAGGATAGCATCAGCTCGTGTGTCGTTAAAACCTGCTCTGCTGCTCTTGCACATCATCGTTCTGTTCTGTTCACCCTATCATCTTCATCTGCTTGGAAGTCGGCTAACATCACTGCATTACATAAACAAGGTGCAAAAACCGATCCCCTTCACTATAGATATATCCGCTTGCTTCCAATCATCAGCAAAGACAGAATCCATCATCACACTTGACATCAAATCTTTCCTTTTTTTCAATGTCCTGATGTCAGATCATCAATTTAGATTCAGATCAGGTCACTCTACCTTACGCATGCTGCTTCTACTCTCCCAACAATCAATGGAGGCCGTCAATGTCAGCGGCGACATCAGGGCTGTCTCTCTCAAAATATTTCAAGCATTTAATACAATCCGTCACCTTGCATTGCTCCCCCAATACTCTGCTGATGGCTTCCAAGGCCAACTCCACACATGGCTTAATGACTTCCTCTACTCTCGTAGCCAACATTTGGCTCTCATTGGAATCCCCTAATCTCCTCTCCCTGTCAAGACTAGAGTGCCCCAAAGTAGGAGTCTTTGGGGCAGTCCTCTTCCTCATTTTCATCAATGATCTTTCTGATTTTCTGTAATGACAATTCCACCCACTGAATAGGATGCCCCACCTTTCAGAAAGGCAGGCATCAGCCTCTTCCCCCCTCTGCAGACCTTGGCAGAATCAGGAGCTGGTCCAACACTAAGAATATGTCTTTCAACTCAAACAAATTTCACATTTTCATTCTGTCTCGTCGAAAGGAGAATCTGGCGAACCCTTCCATTTACATTGTTGAGAAACAAACCTCGAAGAAGTTCAGTCCAACAAATGTTTGAGCCTCACCATAAGCCACAATCTATCTTAGGAAAGCCACATATCAAAGTTGGCTTCCACAGCCTGCCACCTACTAACTATCCCCTGTCATGTCAAATATTTCAATGGAAAATCTGAACATCCAACAACATACAATGGTTCATCTGCAGCTTGATGGAGTACTACTTTCCCCTTTGGTCCAACACCCCTATCTCACACCTTACAGATATTGAAGCTGTGGAGAGAAAGGCCCTCAAAATTATTGGAATATCTGAAGATGAAGCTGAATCTCTGGACCTGTTACTCCTGCATTGCAGACAGATTGGTTGCCTCTCTGTCTCCTACCAGCTTCTTTCTGGTCTTGCACCCTCTGCTCTTTCTCCTCCAGGTTTCCGCAGGGTGCATGCAGTCTGCCAACACCCCCCTTCTGCTGAAACTCCCAAATCCAGGCTCACTGCTCACTTCCACCAGTTTGTTCTTCTTTTCTCTTGCCGGTGGAACTAACTTCCCCAGTCACTTCAATCTCATTCTTCCCTCCAAGTAATCAAGATGGCTATTCGCCTACTCCCCAGGTCATCATGCATAACCATGATTGTGTCTATCCTCATTAACCCTCTCCAAGCCCACCCCATCTTTTCCAAGTTATTATGTTTTCTACCCTTCCCACCAATCACCTTCATATTTTTTGCTCCATAATTGCCATTTCATCCCTAGTTTCCCTTCCTTTTCTTTCTGCACCTTTCTTGCTACATTTGAGCTTGTATCCAGCTGCTTCACCTCCTGTGTCCTCCTCCATCTTTCCTTGTTCTTAAACTTCCCCTCACCCATTGATCCTCCAAGTGTTGCTCGGTTGTTTCCCTCAACCTCATTGTTGGTGTGTTTCCCCACTGTGTTCTGTTCTTTCACATTCTGTTTTCTAGCTCTTCCATGAGCTTTAAACTTTGCATGCAAAAAACATTTTATATGGTCCACTTTTTAACTGTCTCCTTATCTAATATAGTCCTCATCAGGGTCATAGCATAGCCTATCGAACTTTGGAGTCAATCTCGTAGCTCTGAGTTGAACACCTTCCATGGCAGATGTCTTTTCACTGATGCACAACACAAAGTTATAAAAGCCGATCACATTCCATGATATACCCTCCCCCTCTCCACCTAAGCTTGTAACCAGACTTCATCTGGCTTTTGGTTGAAAATAATTCTACCATTACTGCATTATGATGCATTATATTGTGCTCTGCATTTACACGATATGGCCAAAAGTATATGGACACCTGCTCATCCAACATCACATTCCAAAATCATGGGCATTAATATGGAGTTGGTTCCCCCCTCCCCCTTTGCTGCTATATCAGCCTCCAGCCTTCTGGGAAGGCTTTTCACAAGATGTTGGAACATTGCTGTGGATATTTGCTTCCATTCAACCATAAGAGCATTTGTGAGTCGGGCACTGATTTTGCACGATTAGGTCTGGCTCGCAGTTGGCATTCCAAGTCATCCCAAAGGTGTTTGATGGGGTTGAGGTGAGGGCTCTGTGCAGGCCAGTCAAGTTCTTCCACACCAATCTCGACAAACCATTTCTATAGGGACCTTGCTTTGTGCACGGGGGCATTGTCATGCTGAAACAGGAAAGGGCCTTCCCCAAACTGTTACCACAAAGTTGGAAGCACAGAATCGTCTAGAATGTCATTTTATGCTGGAGCATTAAGATTTCCCTTCAATGGAACTAAGGGGCCCAGCCCGAACCATGAAAAACAGCCCCAGACCACTATTCCTTCGCCACCAAACTTTACAGTTGGCACTGTGTATTCGGGCAGGTAGCGCTCTCCTGGCATCTGCTAAACCCAGATTCATCCGGCGGACTGCCAGATGGTGAAGCGTGATCCATCACTCCAGAGAACGTGTTTCCACTGCTCCAGAGACCAACGGTGATGAGCTTTACACCACTTCAGGCGACGCTTGGCTTGCACATGGTGATCTTAGGCTTGTGTGCAGCTGCTCAGCCATGGAAACCCATTTCATTCTTGATGAACAGTGCTTGTGCTGATGTTGCTTCCAGAGTCTGCTTGGAACTCGGGAGTGAGTGTTGCAACCAACGACAGATGATTCTTCCGTGCGACACACTTCAGCACTTGGCAGACCCGT